>NW_027280214.1:0-237296 GCF_046629955.1 Centroberyx affinis | reverse complement strand
TGAACTTCTATAGGCTAAACACTGGCATTTTTCAACACTGATGATTTTGCTGTATTTACCACAACAGTCTGATAAAAGCAATCCATTAACATCACTTCACTGCAACTTTTCATTTGACTTCCAATTTCATCAGTGCTTACTGCAAATCAACACTGATGTTACATAATAATTACATAATTACATAATACATTGCCTTGCAATGCTTCATTTTTTTCATAAATAACACAGCCAAATCCAATATTTCTAATCACATTAATCACACAAAAACGTGGGAAATCCAAGAAGGAAAAATGACAACCATACAATTTTATTGGCATGGTTTATTTCAAGAACCTTAAAGTTGTTGTTTTTTTCATGACTATTCCTTGAAACAAGTTAGATCTTCACTAAATAAGTGAGGTTTCATGAAACCAGCTAAATTATCTGGTAGTGCAGAATTTGATTTGAAATATCTTGAAATAAGCTTGATTATTCTGTATATAA
Source organism: Centroberyx affinis (assembly GCF_046629955.1). NCBI lineage: Eukaryota > Metazoa > Chordata > Actinopteri > Beryciformes > Berycidae > Centroberyx > Centroberyx affinis. The sequence continues at coordinate 236,813 of NW_027280214.1, read as the reverse complement.
GGTCTTCCTACGAATAGTGTTTGTTGTTATTGTGAATGTCAATATCACTGTTGCTAATGCTGGAAATATTTCTTTTACAATTTCTAACTCAGAAAACATAACAACTAAGTATTTGTTCTGCAATGAAACCGTTCTCTGGTTTCACACCCGCCAGTCAAACAGTCACATATTCCTGTACCATCAGCAGAGCTTTCTATCTCACAGAGTTGCACCGATGAAATCACTGAAGCTCCAATCGTTGCCAGTGCTTCCTAATAAAATGATAGCATTGAACTCAAAACAACCCTCAAGCAAGTGGTCTATACAGTATAGGCGGCAGTCATATGCTAGTCCCATCGGTCCTATATCCCGGTAGCATACCTCTGCTACTGTCAGTCCAACCATACTGTAACTGCACAAATGCCTGCCAAATGACACTTGAGCCTCTCCGTTTGTGACAGTAATCCTCTAAAACCCTCAACCATTACCCTACAAACCTCCGAAATCCTTTAGCTCGATTACAAACATCTGTTATTTGAATACAAACACTTGCTGAGTGCTAACCAAGCTATGATGATACGATGGAATACTACAAACAGCTAATCTAAGATGAAATGTCAGGAAGTAAACGTATGCTGGATGTCTGGATTAAATAAAATCGACACTTCATAATCCCCAGAGCCACAAAACCAACAATTTGTCCATTGACACAACAGTCCGGGAGTCTTACACTCGCTCAGTCCAACAAGAGTCTACTGGCTTCCCTCCCCCTCTCGCTATCCAGTGGGAGTCCATTTTAACCAATTAGTCAGTCATTACGATAATCACACACAGATATGTTGTCTATCTGTCCTTCATTATGACAGTCACGCACAGACCGACAGGCAATTACTGTCATTTTCCTCAAAATGGTGATTAACACGTTCATTCCAATTGAATTACCATTCATCCTTCATAATTGATATATTGTATCATTCATCATTTCAAGTATGATCAGCTCTAGTTGGGGGCCACATCACATCCCTTGGTCCTTCCCTTGTCTCCCATGTCTTCATCCATCCATCCTACCGATCCCACCTGCTACACTCGAGTTTGAAACATAGAGAGAAGAAGAAGATGGAAAAGACAAAGGGGGAGAGCAGCAGAAAAGAGAATAAAAGAGTAGTCGTTCTTACCCCTTGAGATTTCCTTTGCAGAGCCTTCGGTCGTCAGCCTGAATCCACAGGGAGCGCTGGGCCAACAAAACCTCCACCCGTCTCCCACCAACCCGCACCTGCCTCTCCCTGACGCCTTATAAGGAGAGAGAGCTGCCTATATATAACCAGGATCCTTCAAGACTCTGGGCTGCTGGGACTAGAGGCTTCAATTAAAAAGAGTTTGACCATCACAGTTTCCAGTGGCAGCCATGTTAGCTCCACAACTGTGCTCCATGATCGTTGCTAAGTAACAACTGGCCGGCTGATGTTGAGGAGAATCTCAGCATGGTGATGTGATGGAGGGGATTGCCACATATTTACAGCCAACATTTCTTAGATCTAGAGTAGGGGCAGCGATATGGTGCCATTTCTCAAAAACCACATTATCCCTGGCTCTGGTTAGGAGCAGCCTATCCAGTTTATAATTCAGTTATCTATCTCCATGCTGTATTGGCATGGCTGTTGAATTTTAAACACTATTGCAGGGGAGAGAAGGGCCCGCTGCCTGCATATAGAGCGGACTACTTCAAGACTCTCAGGGCCCAGTTCAGTTGCAATTTCACTGGCATTATGCTAACGTATTTGTACAAAATGTGCATCTTCAACATATACATTTAAAAACCTTCTAGCTGCAAATTAGACCGTACTGAAGTCTCTCTCAGTCATTCCTCCTGCACTCCTGAACATCTTGAGACGCTGTGCTGCATGCTGAACTTTGGCCAGCGCCTATTTATAAAGCTAGCTACAGTTACAGCTGGGACTATTCCTGACGCAGCGGAGGAGCTGCGAAACACATTTCACATCCGAGCAAAGACTAAATCATGTGATGGGATGACATGGCGGTACATATGGGAGAGAGAGAGAGAGGGAGAGAGAAAGAGAGAGAGGGAGAGAGAAAGAGAGAGAGAGAGAGAGAGAGAGAGAGAGAGAGAGAGAGAGAGAGAGAGAGAGATGTGTGTGTGACGGAGACAAACAGAAAAGTGTGAAAGAAAGCAAGCTAGAAATCATAGAATGATTTCTTTATAACTGAACCCAGATGACCAGTTTTGTAATTTCATTCAATGGACCAGATGCATACAGATGGTGGCCTTGTGGTTTGACATTGTTATCTGTCCTACAATGCAAACAGTCCTGCTTTCAAACACTCATCTTGCCAGTTCAGAAACCAAAAGAGAAGCAAACGTCCACTTGGACTCAAGGATGAAGGTGCTAGACCACCATCTTACTGCACCAGGTCTATTGTTGGAATCCTTGGACTGGCTGGGAAACCTGGGCAGGGGATGTGAATGAAGAACAAGTGGATCATCTCACTTGCAATTCATCTCAGATAATCATTTGGTGCACAAGTAGGGGGGGTGGAGAGGCTGGCAACAGGGGCGGGGGGGTATTTTTGCCATAAAGTGGAGCACCGTTATTCTACATAAGTAATAGGATAATAGTCAACATCAACAGCCCCAACTGCAGGTGGCTGATCCAGACAGACATGTTTTCTAGAGAGACTGGCTTCTACAAGTCACAAAACTCATCTTTAATACAAGAGCGGAGTCTTATTATTCACCTCACCCACACAGGTTTTACCAGGCAAGCTGGGGATTTGGAGCTCCTATCTCTAATATAACATTTAGGCTAGCACCATGTGTTGCTTTTTGATTTTGGACAGCTCTGAATTTTCAATGCGATGCACTGCCACTGACATTTATTTTCATGTATGCTGCTTATTTATGGTAAAATGATATATACATATATTAAAATGCATTAAAATGTTTTATATATATATATATATATATATATATATATATATATATATATATATATTTAACAATTCTGAGAGGATTACATTCCAAACCGTGTACAGGGTACATGCTAAGTATTGCATAGAAATAATATGTTATTAAATGACAAATTGACAAAAGGTATGACAAAAAGTATATTGAAAGCAAATGGTTAGCATTTTGTTGAGAGATTGAACTGTGAACTGGACACAGGGGGATTTCATACCGAGTCAGCTTTTCAGCAGTTATGACAAAAAGCCTCATTCTCAAATTGACAAGGGAGACATGCAACCATGCACGGCATTATTAATGTCTTACACAGACAAAAGGTTAATAAAACTCACTCAGCACATATAAGATGTGTGTGTGTGTGTGTGTGTGTGTTGTGAAAACAGAACTCAGAGCTGTACTGACACTGAGCTGTGTAGATACTGTGGTTGTAAAGAGCCCTCTGTTGGTAATTTTGGTAATATACCCTGTAACCACAGCCTAGTGATAATTTCAGCACATATGGTTGCTATAGAGAGTAGGTGAGGTCAGAAAGCTGAAAGAGAAGGCAATAACTGCAAAATAATTAACAATTTGTTAGAAGTTGGAGACTGTGTGGTTTAAACTGTTCCAGTTAGGTTTCCATTTTGAACACTTTGACTATGCTAAATATCATTTTTCATTATATTTCATGGAGACGTAGCAAAATGAATTAATCTCCCATTTTATTCTCCTAACGTGGTTAATTTTATGCTTTGGCTTTCAACGAGTCATTGATTTGAACAGGTACTAATGCATTTAATTAGTCAGGCCTGTCTGATTAGCTGTGAATTGTGGGACATAAAGACAAAATGTAGACATCGTCAAAATGCAAAAACACATGTTAAGCGTGCCACTTGGTAGTTGACCACCGCAAAAAAAATTATTTATCCATCGTTGGCACTTCTGCAAATGTCATGTTGTTCACTGTGAACCGTAAGTACACAGCATTACATTTTGACTTGATGCTGACCTTGATCTCATGCATTTCCACAGGTAATTACATCAACTGTCCCTTTCCATCAGTTGCAGAGTATGTTCATCCTGGTTTTCATAAAGCATGGTTAAGGTCATTTGATTATAGCTCTGCTGAGCTCAGAACAGAGGATAGCAGCTCGCCAACATTGCACCAGTGCCAAGGCAGAGGAAGTGATGCTCAGGGTAACTTTTGGACAACTCTGAGGTTGAAATTACCAAACAGAATGTGAGCATAGTCAAACTTTTCAAGTCCTTCCTTTCAGAAATCAGTGTTACAACATATCAGAAAATCCAGCAAAACATCTATTAATTATTTAAATTATTTTGTAGTCAGACACCTTGTTTAAACATTTAAGAAGCAAGTCATCTTCAATGATCATTTTCTCAACTGACATGCTCCCCCTTTACCACAGACTCTTCAAGACTTTATGGAAACAGCTTTCATATTTCATAAAGATTGCTTCTTTAGCATTGAAGCTGTTGATAGACTGCCACTTTCATTTCATGAAGTATATTATCTCAAAAATTTGTAAAAACACTGTTCATCAGCATATGTGCATTATTCTTAGCATATACAAACTAGTGAAAACAATATTTGACATATGGCTCTGGAAATGTCTAATTTTAGTTAGGCTACCCGTTAAAATGAAAAATAAATAAATAAATAATAATAATAATAATCTATATGTGTGTGTATATATATATATACACACACACTAAATGCATCAAGAGCTGTTATAAGATTATCGTCAAATCATAATAATCATAATCATTCTTGAAGTGGAAATTGTAATACAATTGTATTCACAGGTCTCTTGCAGGCTTTCCCGTCAACAAGCCTGGCTGGACAATGAAAAACTTTCAACCGTCGGTGGGGCCCGGAAAATAAATCGAACCACCCACCCAAGTCAACCGTACGTCACGTGACGAGACGCATGACCTCTACGGCTCTGACGATTGGCTGAGTGGACAGACAGGTAGGGAAGAACGGTTGTCGTGGGACTGGGACTGGGACCTACAGAACCTGCTTGACTGGGACATAAACAACTAACTGAACTGACTGTCGCTGATTGAGTCACCCCCTATAAGGCTGGAGTGAGTAAACTAAAATTTAATCTAAGTTAACTGCATCAAAAGAGTAATAGGTTTGACCAGTGCAGTATGACCTACGGCCGTAGGGCGAACCACAACGAGTCTTTGTTTCGGTAGCCTCGGCATAAGGTGAGGTCCATTTTAAACATTACCTTCGTTTAACTGAAGGCTAACGTTAAAAGTTAAAAGTGAACTTAGTAGACCAAGCTGTGTCTAACGTCATGCTGTGTTTGTTTGCTAACAAAGTTGTCTTTGAGAGACAATGCAGTAACGTTAATACGTTTTAAGACGTTGTGATAACTAGTAACGTTGGGTTTCTTGCTAATGTTGTCAACATTTTCACAAACTTGGCTGTAATACATCCATGACTTGGCTACGTAGCTAAATTTAACTTAGTGTTCAGCTTGAGGTTTGCTTAACACTCAAGTCAAAATGAATTTCTTGTGCCACCGTTGGCTCCGTTGCGAAGAATCTCTACTTGACAGCAGTCAAATTAGCTTACTCTCACTTCCGTCCAACTTTGCCTATTAATTAAATTAGCCTAATTTGTATTACTGTTAGACTACCGTTGGTACTGCTGCACACTGCAAATCGTGGTCACGTTCTGTTTTTTTATTTTAAAATACATTGTTGCTTAGGTGAAGCTGCCTGATTTTTGATGACCCTACACACGTTTTTTGTTATGCATCTTGCAACAGTGCCAGGGTTGCCGAACTGTAAAGGAAGCAATGCGCGGGGCACACCAGTGCCCAAGTAGTTGCTATCTGCTACCAGGAAAGAGCTGAATGTTTTTGACATTATGGCTGACTTTGTTGCTTGCACGTCGTGCAACTACGGTGTCCAAAATGTGACCAGTACAGCAAACTGAACATTTTCAAGCGAGCTCCAGTCTGCATTATGATAGTAAACTGCACTATTCAACACAATGTATAATGCAACGTTGGCTACTATCAATTTCAGAAATTAATCATTAAGTGTTTTGTCATGAAACAGTACTCCTATACTCACTAACACTATTCTGCTTGATTAGATTTAGGCTTCTGTTTGTTAGTTTGGCCCAGGTAATGTGTGTGTGCGTGCGTGCACTAGCTTACGTGCGCATGTGTGTGTGAGAGAGTGAGAAGACTGGGGTAAAGTTGTGTGTTGATTGCTTAACAAAGTTGTCGCATGACTGTCTTTATCACAGCTGACTTCCTAGTTGAACCCACTCAAACCACTAGCCTACTTCTTTTCCTCGTTGCGCGCCGTGTGTCTATGCATCTTGCTTGTGTTTGTAGTAAATCAGACTAAAATGTACGGTATTTTTAATGCCTTTGTCTGTGAGGTATGTGTACATGTAAAAAAAAAAAATCCGTAATCAGCATTTATTTTTTATTATTAGCCTATTCATTATTATTACAGTACTTTCTTTGATGATAATACATGAATTGTCCATGTCCAATTGTCCATAATGCTGGATACTGGATAAGTGCATCTGCCTAATGCCTAACATTTTATATTTGAATCTAGGTCAAACATGTGGCTCTGCTCTACTTTCCTGCTCTGCCTCGGAGCTGCCCTGGTCTCCTCTGCCTTTGTATTGTCACCTCCGTAAGTTACGCAATATAATGCATGGATGGATGGATAGGCTGGCAGATGGTCTGACCCCTGCTACTTTCATACTGTCACCTCTATTAAGTTCAGCCCACCAGACAACTCTAAATGGTTAGCTTGTCCATGTACTGTAGAGCTGGAGGTTAGGTTAACATCCTGTTACCACTCATCTGTCTGTCTATAATATAGTAGAGATTGTAAAAGGCCACAGGACCTGTCAGTAAACTGGTGAACTAAACTTAACAAGGAATACTTTGTGAACTGTGAACCATGGTGATTCTGACTCTGTTTATGTGTGTGTGTATGTGTGTATGTGTGTATGTATGTTTGTGTGTGTGTGTGTGTGTGTGTGCGTGTGTGTGTGTATTCCAGACACATGTGGACCAAACTTATCCTGACCCACCATTGGCCCAACACCTTCTGTGGTGTGAGTTTCTTCCTGCTTTTTGTATATGATTATTTTACATGTATGCCTTCAAAGATGCAATATGGACATTTTACCATCCAGATTTGGCTATATTCACATATGCTTTTGAAGAGTCCAACTTGTAGGTGGAAAATAGGATTTTTGAAACTTTCTTAACCCATTATGATTAATCTGTTTTACTTAAATCATGTTTAGCTGTCACTAAATTAGGTCCCTGCATCAATAGCTAAAAAGTCTGTGAGAAAAAAGGTCTTCAGTCTCATAGATAATTATTTAAACAAAGCCAATAGTGTGGCAACAGTCTTTCAACCCGTGGCACGATACTGAGGTTACGGCTCGTGCAATATCATGTGACAAGTATCGAGACAAAAGTATGTGGTTGATTAGTCAGCTTTAGCTCGTCAGTCACAGAATCTCAAGAGCGCCATCAGTCAGTATGGGACAATATAGTGTATTTTTAATATTGTATATTGTTAGCCCAGCATTAACCTTATCCCCAGGCCTAGACAAACAGTTGGTCCATGTCGAATTTAGTTTTCCTTTTCACACCACATTTTTGTCAAGGCAAAGTCGAGGCTCACCCTGCTCCCAAGCAGGACAGGCTACATTGCTGTGTGTCAGAGTGAAAACCCCTTCCAAAAATATGAATGTGTTTGCTCACTTTGTCTAGGTTTAGATTAAGGGCTATCATATACAGGTAACACATTTATGGCGGTGTGGACAGATAGGCAATAGGGATGCACATTTTAATCAATTTCCTTAATCGATCGCCAGTCACATTAATGACCAATTAATCGATTAATCATTATGTAAAAAATAGCTTTAGACATAGACATAGAAAATACAAAATACATGTTTTTACACCTGTCTTTAGGCCTACTCAACAAGTTACTCAACCAAGCACAATTCAAAAGATTAATTTAATAATTCTGCAGAACTTGTAAGCCTAATTAGATGACGTAAACACTAAACATGAGGCCAAACATGCAGAATAAACATACCTTTTTCTATTACCAGCCGTCTAACAGCTGAGGCCTATAGTAACTAATCCTGACTCCTGACAACGGATGTCTGTGCCAGCTGGGGGAATCTTCCTGCATTCCCTGTCATTGTGCTTGTAGATGTGCTGTATTTCAACATTGTATTACAATGTTTACAATGAACACTGTCGTCTTATCAGGTGTAATGCTCCTACACTGGACTTTTACACTTTTACACTGGATCCCTAATAGGCAATTTAACCAACAATCATGACTAAGAGTACACAGCTTAAGACAATATTGCCTCAAAATGTTACCTATGTATCGCTGCCTCAGCATTTAGGCCTTAAATGTCATGTGACGTCTACCAAGTCATGAGACTTGCTGTGCGTCAACAATCTGGTTTTTATTAGGCAATATTCTGTTCATGGTCAGAGGAGAATCTAATTTTAACTGTTCTGTTATGTTTTTCACCACACAACTGTCATTTCTCATGAAGATTCCTGTTTTTCTGCTTTTCCAACATTACTTAATGCTTTTATGGTATCCTGTGTTGTGTGGTTTTGTATCATATGGTTGACCATGTGTCAGAAGTATGGGTTTGATTTGGCAACATTGTGGTCTTGGTATGAGAAGTTACCAGTTTCTATTATGGTAAAGTTTTACATGTTTCTAGAAACATACCATTATTTTTTATTACTTGCAATTGTTTGTGTTTAGATAATGCCAAGGCTATCAGTCTAGGCTAAAGTCCACAACAAACATTTTCATTGCAATAAATAGAATATCAAGTATGCACTCAACCAAAATCCAACTGTGGAAAAGGGATGTAGTTACACGTTACTCTTTCTGCAGTTCTCCTTTCAAGTTAACAGAGTTTGCAGTTCCTTAAGGGGATGTGGAGGAGGAACCCGGCACGTTCTAGGTGGTTGGTTATGTAAATAAAATATGTAGAATATATTCCTTTGAAATAATTGTTCATTTACTTGCAAGTAATATCAAAGGCATATTTTTTTTCCACTGTTATGCGAGGAGGCTGTTAATAAAAAACAGGCCACTGGAAAGGCTGTCTGGGGCATTGCTACAGCTGTGACCACAACATGTTGCAAACACTGTATCATCTCATATTAACAACATGCTGAAGCAAACAGGGCTGGACAGTAATTCAATATCGTCTTTCAATAGAATCATATTGTGATAAAATAACGATATTGATTAATTTAATTAGCAAATACTAATTAAAAAAATCACAAAATTAGATCTCAAACAAATTAGGGAATATTATTTGAAAAATACAAAGTTAGCTGATATTGTTAAATATTGGTCTCAAAATAATTTCTCAAGATTATCAAGATATTCATTTTGTCCATACCGCCCAGCCCTAGAAGCAAATGACTCATAAGGCTTGGGGTGCTGCCCCCCTAGCAGGAAATTGCCTGTCTGCAGGTATTATGTTCAGCCTTGCCTCTATCTTGCTTTGCCTAGTATTAAAGTTTTGATAATCAGGCTATTGTCCAACGGCAGCTTGATTTGTTTCATTCTTTTAAGTTATTTTTGATTAATGCACCTTGGATGGTTGTTACATATTTTTTTCCCTTTATCTTCTGATGGAACTCTCTCACCCCAGTATCGGTGAATAATAATAACAACAACAACAATACTTCTAACTGTTGGGTTAGTGTGTCCAGAATAATAATATTTGTATGTATGATTTGCAGATGGAACACTGTCATCCCAACATTAGCTACTGGACGCTACATGGACTCTGGTAAGACCGCCTGTGTGTAGGTGTGTGTGTGTGATTGTTAACCAGGTAACTGTGTGTTCTGAGCCCCTTCAACATGGCTAAAGTCACTAAACAACACCCTCTTGGGCTTTCCTACAGTGGTTACCAGTGAATGTATACTGTCTTAAACGTTTTTTTTGTTGTTTTTACAAAATAGTGAATATACATGAGAACAAAACGCAGCAGAGAACTAGAAAGGTGGCTACAGTGAAAGTTGTTATTTGTTTACCTTAATTCAATTTAGTAAACTTATTGTAAATCACATCCAGGTGAGTACTTGGGGGGGGGGGGGGGGGGGACCATAGACTGTACAAAAAGATGGACGTAGTAAGTGTGACGTTTCTGAAGGGCCGTTTTGAAGCCTAAAGATCGGGTTTACGATCCTCGCCGTGTTGACATTTTTTGGAGCCAACACAACCAAAGTGAGGCTGAGGCTCGTCCGCCTGCTATTGGCCCGTAATCAGCGAGCTGTCGATCACTGTACATGCAACCTATCAATCACTAGGAAAACAACCACGTTTTATAACCGTTATATCCCGTTAATGACACAATTATTTGAAAATCAGCATAAGGACACACATTAGAAGAAGTGAAATTAGCTACTGAGGCCATAACCTCTTGTCAAAAAAATTTATTGACTTTATATTTTGAGCAAGAACTTTGGTTATGATCCCACTGACTTGCATGGAGTTGGGCCAGGTTTAGAGTCTTTTTGGAGCCGGCATCTAGTGGATGTAGAGGAACTGCCCCGTACCGGCACTTCCTTATTGGCTTTGCTTGGAAAAACGCATTAAGCTTGGTTGGAATGGCTGTTTGAATCAATCATATTGCTAAGCTGTAACTACCTTTTATGGTTCTCTCTCTCTCTCTCTCTCTCTGTGAATGACAGATATAGCGAGAAGATATCTAACTGTGTGCATGTGTCTGTTTTGCAGGCCAGATAAAGGGATTGACTGTAATTCATCATGGCCTTTCAACTCTTCTCTGATAGAGGTATAACACTGTTCACTACTGTGCCTGTGTGTAAAATTGATAGGAGCCGTTCATTTCCTCTCTGGCAGCGGTACAGTAGGACATTATTCTCTATTACACGATTTTAATTAACCTTGTACAACACTAGACAAAGCTAAGAGAAACAGGTAAAATTAGGCAGAAAGAGAAGTTGGGCAGGTAAATTAATGAATTTCTTCTCCTTTCGTCCAGTTTGGTCTATGGCAAATTAACTGGATTGTACTGCTGAAACATTTTGGATACAACAAATGTGTTTGTGTTTTTCCAGGACCTGCTTCCAGACATGGAGAAGAGTTGGCCCGACTTGCGCAACCCCTTGTCTTTCACATTCTGGTATTGCATCTATCCATCCATACATCTTTCTGTCTGTCAACCTTTCTGCGTGATTTTGTTAATTAGATGGATTAGTATTATACCTTATACTACTACCACATCTACCTAATCTTATACTACAGTTACTGCATAATGAGCAATACTCCCACACTACTGTATTATAATGTAATGCTACTTCTGTTTATATCTCTATCTAATCGACCTTCTCAGCTCCTCTTCTTGAAGTTTCTAGTATTATAGCTTACTCCACTGTACTATACCATATATACCATGAAAATTTGTTTTGTTTGAAACTCTGTACACTATACTGTTCTGTACCACCTTATTCTCAAATTCTCAAATGATTAATTTTTTACATTTTATTTTGGGTATTTTGAATGGAAGGATCACAATCTAGGATCTCTCAGCCTATAAAGGATCGCATAAACATTTAAACAGTTGTATATTCTGTGGCAGGAGCAATATACAACTATCTTTCTGTTGTCTGCCACTCTACTGTATGATACCATACATGTATCTGTCTGTTTTAACAGGAAGTACGAGTGGCATAAACATGGTACCTGTGCATCCAAAGCAGCTTCTCTGAACAGCCAGCATAAGTACTTCAGCAAGGCACTGGAACTATACCATAAAGTGGATTTGGACAGGTACAAAAACACATGCACACACAAACACACACACACAGACACGTTTCTTTACTTGTCTCCTTTTCTTGTTCTTAGCATTGTCTTGATGTCTCTTGTACTTGTTCAGTCCCAGGCTGCTATGCTGATTCACAGAAACTGACTGCACTGTTGTACTTAATGAAAGTCACTCTGGATAAGACCGTCAGCAAAATGCCTCAAATCTAAATCTTCTGTTTCTCTTATTGTAGCGTCCTGAAGAAGTTCAACATCATCCCTTCAGAAAAATACTACTCAGTAGGTCTATTCTATTTAGTTCTGGGGGAAATACTGAACACTTGAATTTTCTTGGCATGAAAATGGTCAGATGTAAAGTCCAAGATTATTAGTATTGTTTCCGCCTTAAAAAAACAATATCTGTCAAACTCTATTATGTTCTATATTGTTTCTGTTGCAATAAAATAATACTATCTATGTGATAATGTGTGTCATGTAATGATAAGGTGACACAACTATCACCTCTCACTTCTGCTTCTGCTCATACTCTGTGTGTGTGTGTGTGTGTGTGTGTGTGTGTGTGTGTAGTTTCCAGACATTGAAGCAGCCATAGAGAACTTTTACGGGGTCAAACCTAAGATCCAGTGTGTCCATCCATCAAAGGTATGAACTCCTAACGTTATATTAAAAAAGTGATGCAAATAAAAATTGCTGTTGATGTGTGTGTGTTTTTTGCTTGGTTTTGTTTTTCAGGGAGATAAGGTAGGTCTAAATGTTTTGGATGAGGTAGAGCTGTGTTTGAGGCCTAACTGTTGACTGACAGTCCGTTCATGACATTCTTTACAAAGATAATATGTTAATATGTAATATATATGTATGTTGTATTTGACAGGATAGTGATGTCCAGATTTTGGGTCAGATCGAGATCTGTTTCGGCCCTGACTTCACCCTGTGCGACTGTGAGAGACAGATTACCATGGAAACCATCGCTTGGGGAGACCAGGCCGTTCCCATGGGCATCGACAAGGCATCTGGGTTCAGTGTGTGTGACCATGATATGCCTGTTTACTATCCAGCTAAGCCTTGAGACACACAGGCAACACCACACTACAGCCACACAGACACTGACACTAAAACCAACCCAACTTCATACAGGTCCTGTTTTCATAGAATTGCTGGATAGGCTTGTTGCCAGCATCTACAGTATGCTGTTCCTCTTAATGAACAACAAAGCCTTAATGATAATGATATATAATAATATATGTCATGAATAGCATCACCCAAGTCTTAAGTGCAATTTAAAAACATTTGTGTCTGTCAGTGACAAATACAGGAAAAACTCACCTTAAAAGTGCTGAATTTTTTTATTTTTATAACCTGCAAAAACCAGGTCAAACGTACAAACACACACAAACACGCACACACACACTCCACTACTACTTAGTACTGTAATGCAATTGTATCCCTTGCTGACCCGTGCTATTTGATTACTCTGACAATGGACATCGTCTTTTTTCTCAGGGATGTAGTAAACGGTGAGAAATTAATTTCGGTGTAAGATGAATAAGTGATAAACAATAATTTTAATAATAGCTACATTGAATGAATGCTGTATAGTCAGTTGTTCCAACAATGCCAGCTATGAATATGAATTGATCTGAATCTTTTGGAGTTAAATGAGCAAAATTTGTACTTGTCTGTCATTCTTGAATGCCTTTTTAAATGTTTAATAAAACATAAAAAAAAAGTGTTTAGTCAATGTGCCCTCTAGTCTAGATTCTTACAAAATATGTAATATTGTGATTCTGTGTATTTTCAACTTGTTAAATTACCTTCTGTTAATGATTTTCTTCTGAAGAATTTTTTTCTAATCTTAGATGTTCCTTTGGTGCCACTGTATGGCTGTTTGGTTCAGTGCCTCTCTGCAGGCAGAGGGCTGGGCTCAGCTCACTTACAATTCAATCTATGCAGGAAGCTGATGTTCTGGACGAATTCAGAATTTTGTCATATCCAACATTAATTTAGAGTGCTTGTTGGTTAGCAAATACATCACAGTTTCTATTTGCATTTTGAATTTATGGAATTGAAAGTGATTTCAGCCCAGCCTTTACCTGCAGGTCTTGGTGAATAAACACTGCAGGGCCATCTGTCTCATAACAGTGGGGTTCTCAGGAATGTCTTCTGCATCTTAATTTCTAGTCCAAACAGGTTTATACTCCGATTAAAGACAATGTATTTTTAACATTGTACAACACCTTATCAAAGGTTTGGCTTAGTCCAACAATCCTAAAACATTTTCTATGTATGGAAAACAATGAGCTCCAGTATCTCCTCCCCTATTAGACTGAGACCTTCTGGATATTTGTTAATGTTGAATATTATCAACTCAAATTCAAATGCTTTGGCTCACTGTGAGCAAGTTGCCCTTTACATGAGTGACTTGTTTGACACAAGCAGATAAAGGTTAGATAAAAGCGCAATAAAGCTCATAAACACAAATGAAATACAAATATGACAGGATGATATATAGACACCAACAGTACATCACACTCTGTCCAGTAAAGCAGAAACTCCATAAAATAATCTGTCTGTCTGTCTGTCTCTCTGTCTATCTGTCTATCAATCACTGTGATTATCATAGAGGTGTAACCTATAAGGCTTTCTATCTGTCTGTCTATATCTATCTACTCCATGTGTATGAATATTAATGTCATGATCTCCTTATAGAGCCTTAATCCTACCGGGACAAAGACAGAGTCATAATCCTGAATCTCCTCCCACAACACAGAACAACAGACCCACTAAAGAGGTCTGATTACATTTTCAATATTAGTAAAATGCATTTAAAATACGAGCCAACTATGATTTTAAATGTGGTCCAAATCCTTAAACAGCACTATGAGCACTTGGTTTATTGATGTGCCAAGGTCACATCAATTGGTTTGGAGGCTGCTTTAAGTATTTGAAACCATATTAAAATATAATAAAGCCCAGGTCACACATGGACACCTGACCAAGGGACAACGCCAGCCCCTCCTCGCTTCCCCACATCCAATAAATATCTCTCCTCCCTTCTCTCTCTCTCTCTCTCTCTACCCCCCCTCTCTGGTTATGTAACACTGCAGTTCTGCAAAGCTGCTGATGTGACAGATCCAGGTACACACACACACACACACACACACACACACACAGTGATCAACCGGATCCCTCTCTACTCTCTGTGATTGCTGTCCTCTCTTCTATCACTATTCTATTGACTTTTGCATTGATGAATTCTATTGAATTCTGGCATGCTTTCACTGAGTCTGAGCCACAATCGTTTTCACAGATATCTGCTGTCGTGCTCCACCCTGTTCTGTTTGATTCTCCTCTACTCGATTTTGTCAGCATGCCTGCGTGTGTCATTGGATGTCATGCAAGAGAGTGAGAGGGAGAGAGGGTGGGAGACAGAAAGGGAGAGACAGACAAGGAGAGAGAGAGAAAGAGAGAGGTAGCTGTGTTAGACCATGTGACCTAGCCAGCTGTTGCTGTATGCTGGTGGGAGGAAGAGAGAGGGAGACACAGAGAGGAGGGGATGAGAGGGAGGGGGGGAGGAAGTGAGGGGGAGGAACAGGGAGAGAACGAGGGAGGGATAGAGGAAGGGAGGGGTCGGGGCTCACTGGCACACAATGTGACTGGTGACAATCCCTTGTTCTGCAGAGAGAGAGAGGGAGAGAGAGAGGGAGAGGCAGCAGGGGATGATCACACACATACACACACACACAGAGACATAGAGAGCGATGGGAAGAGGGAAGGAGAGAGAGCTCACACACACCTCTGTCTGTCCTGATTCAGCGGAACAGATTTGTTCGTCACCTCTCCCTGCAGCCTCACGCTGCCAACCTGCTGCAAATAGAAGACAATCCCAAACCGGAGGACCTGCCCTGTCTGTCAACCCGTCTCTCTGCCTCTCTATCAGTGCAGGTAGCTGCTGTGTTACGTTGTAGCTCTGACCGCTGCAGTTGAGACGCAAGAGCGAGAAACGGCTGAAAACCAACAGAGAGAGACGAAGAGCGAATGTGAATGATGGGAAAACTAAAAAGCGACGGCTGCATTGAGGATGAGCCAATCGAGAAGCTGAGAAACAAATAGAAATCAATAGACAAACAGAAGCTCTCTCTTTCTCTCGATCTGCACCTTAGGACACCAGGACACCCCCCCCACAGGGAGATGATTATTATTATGGGATAGATAGACAGGACTCCTCGTCGCCATGGATACCAGCATGCGAAAATTCACAGTGCGGAGATGGTTTTCTATCTATCTGAAGAACAAGGCAGCAAGAAACAAAAACAACACAAGCTTCTGCCAACTAGAGGTTAGTAAGTCCATTCATCCATCTATCTATCTATCTATCTATCTATCTATCTATCTATCTATCTATCGATCTATCTACCTACCTACCTACCTACCCACCCACCCACCCAGGAACAAACTTCTGTTCACTAGAGGCTAATACATGTGAGTGTTTTTGTATGTGCATGTGTGTGTGCTGGCAGGGGGGGATTGTGTTATTGTGGAGGAGTCGATATGTGTGTGTGTGCGCACGTGACAGTGGGTGTGGGAGGGAATATCTGTGAGTGTGATTTGGTTTGTTGTGGCTCGGTACAGGAGGGTTTGCTGCATCGTTACAGCATGTTTCTGTGTGTGTGTGTGTGTGTGTGTGTGTGTGTGATGTGGTACTAGCAAAGGGTATAATACCAGAATCCAGAAGACGAGGGGATGAGAAGGTCAAACAGATAGGCTGACAAACAGACAGATAGATAGATAGCTACATGGATAGATAGATAAATAGATAGACGGACAGACAGAGACAAAGAGAGAGACAGAAAGGGTAACAGGCAAGCAGGCGGACAGATTGATAGACAAATTGATACAGACAGATTGATTCAGTGGTGGGCCAGGACAGTGGTGGTTTATTTATATCCCAAACAGACAAGTGGGGGGAGGAAGAGAGAGAGAGGGAGAAAGAAAGAGAGAGAGAGAGGCAATATCCTGTTTGCAGCTCATCTACCTGTATATTTGGGATATAAATAGACACAGCTCCCCCTCCCCTCCTCGGTTCACCCTCCTGCCTTGCTGTGGCCGACCTGATGAATCAACTTGACAGGCTCTCCACCTGTCTGTATGACTGCTTGTCTGTCTTTCTCGCTCGCCCAGCTGTCTATCTGCCTATCTGTATGCCTGTTTCTCTGGCTGCCTGTCCACAATAATAATGTGATACTTTATCGCTGCCCGCAGAGATACTGTACCCTCCACAGAAAGGTCAAAGGTCATGGTCAGCTAACAGATCAGCCTCCCTGGAGCTGGAAAGAGTTCAGTGTCTTGTTCAAGGACAGTCCAGCGGGGAGGTTGCTTGCTGGGATGGAGGCTTGAACCCGTATCCTCTGGTTGATGGACGCCACCCCTGCTACCCCTGTTTAAGTTTCAGTCTGAATTTGAACAGCATATCGTTTGAGTAAGACTGGTTTTATTGTCAGGTTTTGTTTCCAGCATTTTGGCATTATTTCAGTGAGGATTCATCTGTGACTACACTTGGATCTACACTACTCTAGAGTACACTGTAACAGGTAAACAAAGGATCTGTTATTAAACCAGCCTCAAATAATCAAGCTCCTGCTACAGATGTAGAACACTGTTTTGCTGTCCAGACACTAACAAGTCTAAGGGAAGCTTTGATCATTTTCAGCTTTACACTGACTCTGAGTCTTAGCAATGACGATTCCAAAAGGGAGGGATCGACCCCATGCCAGGAGGGGAACAACTGATACCTCTGATGGAGTTCGATCCCAACAGGGCCTCCAAACAGATTCTGGCATTGGCAGGCAATTTTGTCAATTCTATCACCCACATTAACAGATGAACAACTGAAAAGTCAATTTAGAGCAGAAGGCTTGGACAACATCAAGTTTTCAGTCCAGCAAACAACTCAGTGAGAGAATGAACACATACATGTGGACTTTGTTTTCAACAGTATTAAAAATATGTATATATGTATATTTCAAAAACTCAAACTAGCTTCATTCTTTTGAGAGTGGTTGTACCAGTCAGTACAACCTGGTACAACCATCTCAGTGGTTGTACCAGTTTTAAAAGTGTGTTTCTTCTACCAAGTGTTAACTGTTGTCTACAAGCCCTACCTTTATAGGTCTACCAGGTCCTGTAAGCATTTGATACAATGCAAACTTCACTCAAAACAAAATGGAGTACTCTTTACTCTGTAACTGACAGCTGTTCAGATATACATTGTCATATCAACAAATCTAAGCAGTGCCACTGGTTGGCAGTTTGTCATCCGCTCCACTGAGCAAACTGAATAGGCTGAAAAAGGCAGCTTACATAACAGTGTCACTGCCTGTGACCTCAGTCAATACTGTACATAAACACCATGTTTGCTCATAGGTAACCAACTGTGAGAGATAATTATTTTTTCTCCTATAGCCCAAGCAGTGTGTGATGGGTTGTAAGTGAGTGACCATGTTCAATAAAGCAGCCACATCCAACTAACACAGCAATGTCTCTGCCTCTCTCTCATATTCAGTTCAGTATGTTTTATTGGCATGAAACTTACATGAACAACACCGCCAAACTGTTTAAAGTCACAATGAAAAGAGCATCTTGCTTCCATAATTTGATGCATTTTGGGACATAATGTGGGGAGGGATCATTCAAAAGTGTAAACCAATGAGATATATTTTAGGGAGATAAAGACAGTTTTATTTGATGTGAGGGGCGGGATTGTTCAAAAATATGTGCTGGTTTTATTGCTTGGGATTTTTCTGTATGCCTACTGGTACACCATGTGCTAATCACCAGTGGTGGAATGTAACTAAGTGCATTTACTCAAGTACTGTACTTGAGTACAATTTAGAGGTACTTGTACTTTACTTGAGTATTTCCATTTATTGCTACTTTAAACTTCTACTCCACTACATTTCAGAGGGAAACTACATTTATTTGACAGCTTTAGTTACTAGTTACTTTGCAGATTTAGATTATTAATACAAATTATAAATCAACTAATAAATTATTTTATATTATTATAGGTTATAGTATATAAAGTAATTAAAGTGATGAACACATTAATACATCAATAATTATAGTCCAATAACATGATATATATTATTCTGAAATCGGCCATTCTGCATAATGACTACTTTTACTTTTGCTACTTTAAGTATATTTTGATGCTAATACTTTTGTACTTGACTTAAGTAAGATTTTGAATGCAGGACTTTTACTTGTAACAAAGTATTTTTACACTGCGGTATTGCTACTTTTACTTAAGTCAAAGATCTGAATACTTCTTCCACCACTGGTAATCACTAAAGACACCATTTTCCAGGAAGCAAAAGTACCAGGATTTTTATATAAAAATACAAGAAAAAACAAAGTGGCCCCTCTCTCTCAGCATATGTATGAACATTATACTAAACTGTGATGTCTATCTCTGTTTCTGTCTCTCTCTTTCCTCAGGATGACAGTATACTGAAGGAGATTGATATCAGCCACCATGTTAAGGAGGGTTGTGAGAAAGCAGACCCATCTCAGTTCCAGCTGCTTAAGGTGCTGGGACAGGGCTCCTATGGAAAGGTACAGTGGGATCATATCAACATTAATCATAGCCTCTGAAACCTCAAGCTAAACCATGTGTCTAACCACAACCCATGTAAAGGAGAGTGGAGAGAAAGCACCATTCCAGGTGATCAGTGCTGGGACAGGTAAAAGGAATGCTAACCTTAACACTACCTCCCAAACAATAACCTTTGACACTAAGTCTAATACTGACACGAACAAGCAAATATGAAAATAACCACTCTTTCATAAATTTAAGCAATTTATTACTGATGAGATTAGGGTTGCATACTGGAAATCGGAATTTTGAAAAACTGAAAAATAAAGTTTTGATCTATCGGTATCAGCTACAGCTTTTCCGATCAACCTCCAATTCATTTATTTATTAACTTAGTTTCCCCCCGCTGAACCATTTATGCAAATTGATGCAGAAATTATTTGCCGTAAACAAGCGCCATCCACCACTTGAGGTGATGTGACGTATGGTTTGAAAGCAGCTGGGTCTGGAAGTACTTTAAACTGAAAACTGAAAGCAGTCAAACAGCTAATTGTAATGTTTGCCCTGCAAGTGTTCGGAGGGGTGGCAGCAGCAGAGCTAATTACAATACTACTAATTTAATCGGGGCCCAAGCTGCAAACATTAGAGGATGTGCTGAAAGAATGAGATAAATTACCCCATGACAACAAAAAAGCTTAAAAAAACAAAAAAACACTAAGAGAGGATTAGTGAGTTTACTGCAGTGGATGATCAGTCCTCAGCGGGCTTCCACTGCTTAATGAAGCATTTGGAGCCACGCTATAATTTGCCCTCTCAATCCCACAACTGCACAACAAGGTGTATGAACTCCTCTTGGATTACATGAATGATGTGACCACAACTAATTTCACTACAGACATATGGAGTTCAGATGTCTGCCCCATGTCATGGTTTTAACTGTAGTGTATTTGAATCCACAAAACCCACTTGCTAAATTGTTTGAAATGAGAGAGAACTGAAGTCACTCTAATGGGATTTACTTAATTAGCAAGATGTGAGTGAGCAAAACGTCAGTGTTTAAGGACTAATGTAGCTAACACTTAGTCTTTTGAAATGCTATACCCAACTTTTTGTATTTTACTTTTAAAACCAGCAACCTGTTATGATTACCACAAAATAGTCTCTCTCAGAAAAGATGATGAGAGTGATGAATGTTGTTGATGATTCCCAGGTCTTCCTGGTGAGAAAGATCAGAGGAGTGGACAGAGGACAGCTCTATGCCATGAAAGTGCTGAAGAAAGCCACACTGAAAGGTAATGAAGGAGTTCATAAAGTATACATGACATAAACTGGATATATTTGTACTTTACTGTACAACTGTAAGAGGGTCTATTCTGTCTTTTCCTCCCTAGCTGCAACCCATAGTATTTCCATAGAAAACAATTTGGATCAATTATTTAGGGTGGCTATGGTCAACTTAAATAAGTAACTTTAAGTACAGGAACAGGCCAAGACATTGGTTTCTGCCTTTTGGCTAAAGGCCTGTCTGTCTAATTTGCTAGCTTCTTTTCATGGGACATGAGAGATACACCAAATAAAAATAGTGACGAGCCAAGCTTAACAATAAAATGTTTAGGTTAAAATGTAAGATACAGTAAGTAAAACTATTAATACTTTGAAATAGTACTTGTATAAAATGAATTTAGAGGCTTAGCCTTTCCCTGCAACAATTTTATCTTAAAGTTAAGAAAGAAAACTGAGGACTTTGCTTTCAAGAATCTTTCAAGATTTTTTTCTTAAGAGGCAAAATAAGAAAATTAAGAAAATACTTAACTATTTTTATGATTATCATGTTTTCAAGGTTAAATAGTAGTTATGCACTGCAGTGGTCAGAGATACATGGTTGTCACAGATCCCAGAATGCCCTACATTCAAGAGGATTTGGGGTAAAAGAGGTTAGTTTGTACTTTTGATTCAGATAAACCAAATGGGATTATTGTAAACGAGGATGTACTGTAAAAGCAGGTTGGGATGTTGTGTGCTGATTTAGTATCTTTGTACAAGCCTTAATCCTCTTAACCTGCACCTCTGAAATTTCAATAGTTATGGTCTCATCCCGTCACGCTCTGGGGGGGGGGGGGGGGGGTCAAGGAGACAGATGCTGTTTTAACACTGTTGTTGCTATTGTTGTTGTTTCAACTTCACAACAGACAAGCGACACCATGAGCTGCGTCCATTTCAGTTTCAATTAAATCAATTACAGAAGTGCATTTTCTTCTAAATTAAAATATACTGACATACCGTTAGCATGAAAAAGTTGTCATGACCAACATATTTAGAAATAACTGAGAATGAATGCCCTACTAATAGTAAATAAACTCCACTCTCTCCTCAACCATCTTCTTCTCAGTTCGGGATCGTGTGCGCTCTAAGATGGAAAGAGACATTCTGGCAGAAGTGAACCACCCATTTATAGTTAAACTGCACTATGGTAAGTCTGGCTGCCTGTTGACCTTTCTATCTAGGTGCTGATTTTAATCTCTGTCTCTGAAAATCAGAAACAGAAAACACAGAAAATATGCCAGTATGTACCCTTGCATACACCAAGCCAGGTACTGCTTTTATTGCTGTGCTGAGTAAAAATAAAAAAAGAGGTTCAGAATATTTTTTTGCTGCCCAACGTGACAGAGAAGTTATAGAGAGGGTTAGGAAGGGTTTTTTTTTTTTTTTGGAAAGTCTTCTGAAATAAAGGGAAATGTAGAAGCTGAGGAATGTTATTTTATTTTATATTAAACCTTTAGGGATTATCAACCATTTATTGAAAGTCGACTG
Source organism: Centroberyx affinis (assembly GCF_046629955.1). NCBI lineage: Eukaryota > Metazoa > Chordata > Actinopteri > Beryciformes > Berycidae > Centroberyx > Centroberyx affinis. The sequence continues at coordinate 214,596 of NW_027280214.1, read as the reverse complement.
AGCACACATAATCTTTTTCCAGCTACACTCTGGCTTCACATTCACACAATTACACATACAGTCACACCTGGGAGCTGCCCAGTACAACCAGCCTTCACTGCTGGCCACTGAGAAGCTCCACTGGAGAAGTTGGAGCTGTTAATGTTAGCTTAGCTGATTAGCTATTGTGAACTTTTATACAATGAACAGCTTAAGACAAGAAAAACAGATCCTCCCACATACAGCAATATAGCCTGAAAAAACCTTAGTTTACCTATTGCAGGTCTCTACGTGTTGTATTATTGATATTTTGTGTGTGTGTGCGTGTGCATGTGTGTGTGTGTGTGTGCGTGTGTGCGTGTAGCCTTCCAGACAGAGGGGAAGCTCTATCTGATCCTAGACTTCCTCAGAGGAGGAGACCTTTTCACTCGTCTGTCAAAAGAGGTATGTCTGCTACTGATAGAGTGCCTGGCCTTTACCCGTCTTCACTTGAAACAGGGGAGAATATCCACAGCACAAGGTCTGCTTGGAGCAGGCTGCTTTGAAAAAGAGCACACCAGTGACCCAGGGGGAAGAAAATGTGCCCTTTTTGTGTTTGACCCCGTCCCACAAATTGCCTACTCATAGCGTCAACAAACAAACAACATACAGTGTCATTGGTGTGATGTTTTGTTTTAAAAGTGATAGCTGAGTTTTGCTGTTAACACTGCTAACAGAATGTTTACTAGTCTGGTTCTAGTTGTCAATTCTCGGTTATCATTTTGATCTGAAACCATCTTCTTTAGAGCAACGTACCTGGTAGGCACTCAACGAGACTCAGGTCAGGATTAAGTGTAACACAACTGCCAATTTCTGGAATCTGTACAGTTAATCCAGACCTGAATGGAGCAGAGCAGCAATGTTGCTGAACGCTCCCTGGGGTGTAGCTGAAGAAGCAGGGTTCAGCAGCTAATATAGCATTAATACCTGAGAGGGGGTTCTTTAGTGTGATTATAGGTATGACGAAGATGCAATAGGTACAAGGCATCGGTATCACCAAGGGTACAGTACACATAATCACACTAAAGAAAGTGCTCAAGGGTATTATACAACGGTTACCATGTGTCTGGTCTGAAGTTTTCCTCAAAGAGCTATTCATGCATATGTACTTGTTGATGTTTTCAATAATTTGTCAAATTAAACTTGGATATGGTTTCTCATGGGTGTCTTATAGCCAAGTGAGAAGTTATTTCATGATTATTTTTAGAGTTAGCTGGCAACCTGAGCTATCCTGCTGTTTTTTTTTTAAAATGGATGTCTTGTAGCCGAACGGGAAGTTATTTCATGATTATTTTGAGAGTTACATGGCTACCTGAGCAATACAGCTACCTCTTTACTGCTTGTTTATATTTTTCTGACTAATTATCTTTTACCTCAGGCAAGTTTTACCTGCTCACATTTCTGTCCAGTTGTTTCTTTGATTCAATTTTTTTTCTTTACTTGTTTTTCATCTTTACATATTGTTTAGTATATAGTATACATATCTTTGTTTATTCCAGGTTATGTTTACAGAAGAGGATGTCAAGTTTTACCTTGCAGAGTTGGCCCTGGCCTTGGACCATCTACACAGTCTGGGGATCATCTACAGGGACCTCAAACCTGAAAAGTACTGTCTCTTTCTCTTTCTCTCTCTCTCTCACACACACACACACACACACACACACACACACACACAGACACACACACACACACACACACACACACACACACACACACACACACACACACACACGCGATGTGGATGATATAGTTTGGTAATTTATTATGTTAATTCTAGATATATTAGTATTAGTTTGACTCTATTTATTTGACTGATTATAATTCTGAAGCAGATGGTGATGCTCTTTTCTTCCCCCACAGTATTCTTCTGGATGAAGAGGGACACATCAAGATAACTGGTCAGTGCCCAAAACCACAAACAATCCTTTTTTCTGTCCTTCTGTCCATCTCATTTCTTTCTGTCCATCTTTCTCACTTTTGCCTTTGTTCCCCTTTCTCTCCTCTCTCTCGGTTGCAGACTTTGGGCTGAGTAAGGAAGCCATAGAGCATGACAAAAGAGCATATTCCTTCTGCGGGACAATAGAGTACATGGCTCCAGAGGTCGTCAACAGGAGAGGACACACACAGAGCGCTGACTGGTGGTCATTCGGGGTACTGATGGTAAGACTGCTGTTTGCTTACTGACTTGCGTGTTGGGTCTAATCCTGCTGTCAAAAACAGCAGGCATGGAAAGCAATGTCTCATTGACTTCACCGTATCTCCTCAGCCAGTATACTGATTTCTTAATTTGTCTTTCTTCTGGTTGCTTAATTACAATATCTGGTTGATTAGGCCCCATCTCTTTCACTAATCATTTATCTGCCACATTTTGCAGCATATTTTACTAATGCTGGAAAGGAGGTAAACATTCACTGACAGCTGGCAGCAACACCAGGGCACCGGGGAAATGTGTCATCTCTATCTGCCCTTGGCTAGGACTAAGCATGCACCAAATATAACAAACAAATATAACTCATTTCAAAACACCCCCTGAGCAGCATGTAAAGGAATTATGTCATACAGTTTAGAAAAACCCAAGAGACTTTTTAAAGAAACATATTTATTTTGGTGCATTTTACACAATATAACAATATTTATACAATATTGCATAATGACGATTAAAATGAATTTAAATTCCAACTTTTCACCGATAGCGGTCAATTACTTAATGCCTCTTTAAGTGTGTTGTAAAATTGTGTTGAGTGCATTTTCAGCTGATTGGATTTTTTTGTTGTTGTTCAGTCAGAGACACTTCTGTCAACAGAGTTTGGACCATTATAGCAACATACAGTTGTATTTGGCGGAAAAGGCTCTGCTCTTGAGGTTGCTCCCCAATGAATCCAAGCAACATGCAAGAGATTCTGTGGGGAGCACAATAAACCCCCAAGGCACAGTAGACATATCATTCAATAATATGAAATCCAACATAAATCCAGCCATAATTCAGAGATACTATAGCTTGCACGACCGTCCTGTGTACAGATAATAGCAGGAGGTTATAATATATATATATGTAATGTGAATTTGATTGGTGATTGAGAGTCAGCTGATACTGATCAGCTGATGTGCTGTTTGGATGGGACAGCTGATAGCCAATCAGCTGATAGCATGCACGACTTCAGTGTTCTGCCTGAACTAACGTAATATCCCATTTGGCTATTTGTGTCAGTATTAACAGCAAAGTGTCCACTAACAACAATAATATTTAACAAAACACAAACACCGTGATTGTGGTCATACATTTAGTTTGTCAAAAATATATCAGTAGCATGGAGTGAACTAAAAACATAGGGGTAACATTTGCTAGGCAGCTAAAGTTACTGCTAATGTTAGCATTATCAGTGCAAACAAAGTCTTGTTCACCTGTGGGGGAAAGCAAATCACCAGTGCAGCTTTTATTGTGCGTGAGATTTTAGAGCAAAGGAAGAAGATGACCATAGTTCATCCAACTGGCACTCAGTACACAGTGGAGCGCACTGGGCATCATGAAATGGGATGTCCCCTTTAAATGGAACGTAGCCATAGACTTGCAACTTTTTATGAACTCTTTTAATTGGAGGTCTAGATGGGGCAGCTCTTCTATTGGCCAGCTGCCATGAGTTCTGACACAACTGTTGTGTTTGTTTTCCAGTTTGAGATGTTGACAGGATCGTTACCATTCCAGGGAAAAGACCGCAAGGAAACAATGGCGCTCATTCTTAAGTAAGACCATTTCACCCTCTATCCTTTATTGCTCTTATTCTGAAGGCCATTTACTCACAAACAATTCCTAACAGACTAATAGTCTGGGTTTTAATCTTAATTTTGTGTTTTTTTACTTACAGATAAAATGTTTTTGCTTGTGTTACTGCTGTTTGATCGTTTTCTTTTTTGATAGTTTATGTACCAATGATCTAACAGTGGTTCTCTTGATATGCAGTACACACATGTTGTTACTACAACCTGATAGTACTTTTATCCTCTTTCCTCAGATTTTCCCATCTACCTCCTCTTTCTCTCAGAGTGACTACATTTCTATGCTCATAGTATTCTGAATAACTCATATCTCAGTTATGGTTCATTCAGGATATGCTGTTCATATGTATCTTCATATATCAGTCTCAGAATATCCCACCATACATGAATAAATGGAAGAGTAAGATTTTTACCTTGGAACCCAAACTTGCACTGATTGGCAACATTAAACAGGATAAAATATTAATATGCCTCCGTATTACAGAATATTGGTGTTTACATAAACATGTTTATTTTCCTGTCTGTACAGGGCGAAGTTGGGAATGCCACAGTTTCTCAGTCCTGAGGTGCAGAGTTTGTTGAGAGCACTCTTCAAGAGGAACCCTGTTAATCGACTAGGTATATATAAAAAGTGAACCTTGGCTATAGACAGACAAATATGTTTTCCCAATAAAGGTTATAGGCCTACCTAGCAACTGGGATCATTTGTGGCACTTTGCATCACTAATTATTAAGGCCAGTGCCTTAATACTTGGAGGGATGCAAAATGTGAGAGATAAAATGGCGTTAGATGGTAGCTGTGACCTTAAGTGAAAAGTAAGTCAAAGTTAAGTGAGAGGATTCAAACTGTGATAATAATAATTGTCTACATATCATGGCTGTTCCTTATTGAGCAGTATCTATCTAATAATGGAGGTTACTTTAAGTTGTATTACTGGAAAAATTTTACTTCAACAATAAATCTTCATATCTTAACCATGGTTTTTCACAACTCCCACAATCCTCTTCGCAAATTATTTTTGATGATACAGTATCACTTGCATTACAAATCTCCAAGTAACCACAGCTGGTACCATCATGGAGGTCCACTGGAGAGTTGGCAGGGCACAAATAATATACATTTTTGATATATTGATATATTTTGATAATATTTAGCATATTATCAAAAATATATCAATATATCAAACATTGCTAGTCAATACTGTTGAGCTTCTTCTCAGATGTTGTGCCCAAGAGCTATGGACCTCCACTATGGTTGCCAGCGGGTGTATTACATCACAAGTTTTTCTGCACAAGTTTGCAACAACTTTACCTGGCAATCTGTGGTAATAGTATTGATGTATTGAAGTTTCAGCTTACAAAGCAAAATGAAAGTAACAGCTAATTTCCAACTAACTGAAACACACAGCTAGGCATCCCTTTCCTGAACACAAAATTAACTAAATCAATTTTGAAAACAATTTGTATACCACATCACTTTTTTGTAATGTATTAGCTTAGAGAGTGGTGATGATGGTTTCCATTGACAGGTTTGAATGACATCATGCTTGCTGAGCATTTGACTAGTAGTATGACACCATCCAAGCTATAGTCCAATTGACCATTGTGTCTTTCTGTTTGAGTAACAGGCCTAACAGACTGGCCTTAACGTTGCAAGACTAAGTGTCATCACTGTGTTGTGTGTGTTTTGGACTAAGAGCAACGAATGACTGACAGGTCACATTGATGTTTTCGTGCTCTTTGTATGTTTTACAGACGGATGAAGGTGATGTGTTTTGCCTGACATGTCTGAATAATTGAAGGTATATAGTATGACATGCTGTGTGTTTGCGTAACACATCAATCTGTGTGATTGACAGGTGCAGGACCAGAAGGAGTGGAAGAGATAAAGAGACATCGTTTCTTTGCACCAATAGACTGGAATGTGAGTATTTATGAAGAACAATCTCCATTCCATTTAAAAATAGATGTGCTTTTTATATTTTTTTTATATTTTGGTGTTTAACTTTTACTAACCCCCCTTGAAACCAATTAAACTGGAACATTCATGTTAAACATGTTTTCTGCCCCTTTTGAAACTAATATGCTCAGACATTGGTGCAAATTTGAGCATCTCTTTATTAGTAAGAAACGCAAATCTTCTCATCAAAAGTGCCAATACAGAGTTTCACCTCAGCATAATAAGAAAGACGTTATTCCACAAATTTAGTGTCGGTTGCCAAAAAGTCATAGCAGAAGACCTGGAATGCCCCCTGGAAATGCTATAGACCAGTGATTCTCAACCTTTTTCATATCAAGGGCCCCTCATTTAGTCCACATTAGGGCCATGGACCCCCATTTGATGAGATTTTGTTTCTCGGACCCAAATCTGAGGTTGTTTTTATTGTTAGATATGATTTTGTCCAGAATTCCATGACTATCTGTATTGTAGGTAGAGAGATAACAGTGAAACTAAGATCAAAATAGACATTCTTCTACATTCTCTAATTGCATTAACTTCTTGTAAAAGAAATAATGGTGATGTTTAACAATTCCCCCTGGAACCCCCTCAAGGACCCCTGATGGTCCCCGGACCTGATGTTGAGAACCACTGCTATAGACCAATACAGGATCAACATTAAAGGATAATCCCAGTCATTTTCAACATGTGCCTTATTTTCCTACTTTAAGCCATCATGAAGATTGATCGTGTTAAAGATTTGGTCACTTACTTCACTGTACCTCCAGGTCACCGGGAGCGCTGCTCTCCAATACACACCCAGAGGGCAAACATAATCACCAACAGTTGAATCCAAAGTGCTTAAAACACGTCATTTCAACACAACAACACTCAAATGGGTGTCCTGATGGCTCAGTGGTCTAAGGCACATACCGTGTAAATATAGTATACTGGGTTCGAATCTGGCCCAGGACCTTTGTCGAATATCATCCACCTCTCTTTCCCAATATTTCATGTCTATCTCTACTTTTAGCTGTCAAATAGAGGCGAAAATGCCCACCCAAAAAATCTAAAAAAAACACTGACACTGTAGTTACACATGTCTTTAAATAGCTGCGATTGAACAGTTACAAAACACATAATTAAATTTATAGAGGAAGTGGAGACTTATTTTTGAAAAATATAAAATATTAAGCAAAATACTGGGAGGAGGGAAACCACTTATAAGCAGAAAGTAAGAAAATGTACTCAAGCTTAACAAGAAAGCTATGGAAGCGTGTTTTCTTACACTGGAACACTGTGCATTAAGCCAGTGGCTTATTGCACACTTGGGGATGTTAAGCTTGAATACATTTTCTTACATTCTGCATTATAAGTGGTTTCCCTCCTCCCATTATTTTGCTTAGGTATTCAAAATTGAAAGCAAAATGATGTGTGGTCCCATGGCATTAAGTAGGTTATACTATTACCATTGGACTTTTTTACAATATTAAGTTAATTGTTTCAAATGCCATTGCCATGCAGCTTTTCCAATTAGAAACATCATAATTACCTGGTTGGACACTATATAATCTTGATTGTGTGAATACAGTTGCACCTATTTTTCATGTTCAAATGAATGGCAGCACCAATTGAGATGTTGAGATTTTAGTGTAGTTTTATCTAGCCTATATTGTTTATTGTGGATCCCCATTAGTCGACGCACAAGCGACAGACTAGTCTTCCTGGGGTCCAAGAGAGCCACTCATGTCTTAGTATGATCACTAAAACAATGAGATCTAAAAGTTGTTGCACTTTTTTGTTTAATTATGGATTTGGACACAAAAAATGTCATTGACCCTTTGAAAAGTATGTACACTCTCTTTACTACACACATCTACCATTTTCATATTTTCCATCATTCTAAGAGAGGGTATTTATAAACACTTTCTTAATTTATATTGATTTATGAGCAAATTCCTTGTCCTGCTAGCAACTGCTATGCCTGGTCACAATTGCTCTTGTCTATGGGCATGCGCGTTATTCTCTTATCTATCATGTCTGCAGCACTGACAGAATTTTACTCCATTCCCCTGCTGGAAATCTCCCCATAAATCCATCTGTCTCAACTATCATTAATCTCTATCCAGTCTGACACTGTAGCCGTACACCAGATGCTGCTCCATCCTCTTCATTGCGCGCATGTCTGACTAACTTTCCAACAAGCTGTTCTGCTGCAATGGCACTAAGATCTCTGACCTGCGGCAGCCCTGCTCTTCTCCTATCTGAATCTCTAGTTTGTCTGCCAGATGAAGAAACTATTCCTTAGCCAGACCAACATCATCAGAGGGAGTGTAACCGTATCGTTTCTCGTCAGTATCTTCTTATACTGGCACGGGACTGTCACTGCAGATTACTGACCATAGTGTCAAAGGGCCATATTCTTGCTAAGGTTAAATTTAAGTTTTTCATTTCAAGAACAACACATCTGAACATCAACTGTGCTGATACAGCTAGCAGTTGTTTCCTCTCATCTTAACCCTGCAGCTGTTCATTTACCTCAACAGTTGTCCACAATCATGCATATTTTAACATCTCAAGTGTTTCGCTTTGTGGCAATATCCCCAACTTCCCTGTCTGCCTGTCATGCCCTACTTTATTGTAACACCCTAATCCTCTTATCTATAATAGCCTGGGCTTTCTCACAAAAAGTGTCTGTCTGCTCAGGCACAAATTTTCTGGCTACAGACATTACCTGTGCTTTCCTATCACAATCTAACCTTGACAGCCACTCCTTGGACGTGCTCTGCTTAAAAAGGATCACTCCTTCAACTGGAATCACTCCTCGTGCCCTAAGCTTCTTCTTAAGTAGGCTGTCAAACATCACAAAATTACGCTCTGAGCTGGCATTTGTTTTTAGCAAATCTGTAAGCTATTCCTGCAATTCCTGGATTACATGTGAGTAACAACCATGCTGCAGATGGTCTACCAGCTCGCAACTACATACCCTAATAAGGCTAGTTAGAAGGATGTCACTTGCCTGCACAATGAGTGTCAAACTCTGCATTAGTGTGCCATACCAAACACTGAAAAGCATGACTGTCTGGTGTTCCTTCATTCTCAAACACACTTACTTCCCTTGTCAGAAATTGGCATCCATCTGCCTGCCTTTTTTAATGATATGTATCATGCATGGCAAGCACGTTCTCTTTCGCAAGACAGGACCCACTACTGGCTTGTCAATCACACCTAATGTCCTACAGCCTTGAGGAAGTGAGGAAGACCAATGCAGCCTCATCAAGCTTGTTCATTACAGATCATTACTGAGGAAGTACACAGCAGCAACATTGTGGAATGTGACATTTGCCGTATTACAGAGGAAAATGAGCTTTGAAAGTGAGCTGGAAAGTGAGCTTTGAAAGTTATGGAACAGCAAAAATCGTACTTATTGCACCTTTAAAGAGGACAAGGGGAATGCTGCCGTACCCATTCCTTTTCATCAGAAATTATTCATCTGAATTGGACAGGCTTGCCTCTCTTCTCGCATCAAAATTCCAGTAAAGCTTTACAGACTGTTCTGAATAGTCAAAGAGTGCCACTCTTATTTCTAACATAGGATCCACTATCATCTACCATACATCCCCACCATCGTCTCCACCTACACCATCGGCTGTCTGTGTGCCTCACTACCTACTCTATCAGTGCCAAACACCAAATTTTCCCATTTACTCACAGTGTTGTTGGCTTGATGTGACAAGCTATCAATAAGAAGCTTAAATTCTCCTCCTCACTATGCTAATTAAACCCTTCTACTATATTGGGCAGAATGTTTGCTCTGCCTTCTGTCTGAATCTTATTTAACTTCTTCTCTGTGCTACTCCTATCAGTCAATAAACTCTTAATCTTCTCACAAAAGAGTAACAGGAAAACTCACATCCAAACTTTCTCAGCACAGGTGCATTAGAATGAATCTCAATACTTTCTTACAAAACTCAACATCCATCCTTCTGCCACCGCTGCTAACTGCATGCTAAATCATTTCCCTGGCTTTATCAAAGCCGCACTAACCTGAACGCAAGCTAGTGCCATCCTTTAAAAATATGCCCGTGCTTCCATATTTATGCCCTGTGGCCTTGGTACAGACAGTGATTTAATTTTCTGTCAGAAGAGAATCCTGCACATGCTGTAGTGCCACCTGTCATGCCTCCAAGGCCATATATGTGCTTCTGGGACAAACAACTTCTTATTGAAAAGAGGTTTTCAAATGGGTAACTGGGTTGTTAATGATTTCTTGGACATCCATAAAGTTTGTTATTTCAGACCTAATCTTTGGGGTATTTCCAATGAATGACTGTCTATCATGATAATTCGATATTCATAAAATGAAAATGATGAAAAGACCTCAACTTTCAGGTGCAAAACCTGCACCTGCTCGAGCAAATCAGATACCCTATAACTTCTCTGGCCTACCTTCCTTATGCAGTTTTTATTACGGAGAGTCCTTTCTCTTCTCTCACGTCACTTTAAGTCCTCATAGAGGTCCTAAACCCTGCTTTCTGCCTCCACTGTTGCCTGTTCTGGGGCTTTGTTCCTTAGACTTAGCTCCTCATTCTCATGCTGAACTTTCTCTGACGTACTCTCCCTGCGCGTCAGCTTCTTATGCAAATCCTTTAGGCCTTTTGGCCTTGCACATTTTTTTTTATTTCTAACTTTCTTTTCTCCATGTAACCTTCCTCTTCTTATACAGAAATTCAAACTTTCTGTCGCCTGTTTCTATCTCATCAACATCCCTAACATAAGCTGCAGCCTCATCATCACAGGCAAACATTCATTAAATATTCATTTGTATTATCTAGGGCTGCAACTAACGATTATTTTCATTGTCGATTAATCTGTCGATTATTTTCTTGATTAATCGATTAGTTGTTTGGTTTATAAAATGTCAGAAAATGGTGAAAAATGTCGATCAGTGTTTCCCAAAGCCCAAGATGACGTCCTCAAATGTCTTGTTTTGTCCACAACCCAAAGATATTCAGTTTACTGTCATAGAGGAGTAAAGAAACCAGAAAATATTTACACATTTAAGAAGCTGGAATCAGAGAATTTTGACTTATTTTTCTTAAAATAATTAGGGCCTACTCAAACCGATTAATCGATTATCAAAATAGTTGCCGATTAATTGAATAGTTGACAACTAATCAATTAATCGATTAATCGTTGCAGCTCCAGTATTATCTACATGTTTGTTGCTTGAAGTCTTCCCTTTCCTTTTCTTTATGTTTTAACTTGTCATCTCGGAATGAACCCTGGTCCTTTTGCTGCACCTCATTTTTTTGTCTTATCTGTATATAACTGTGTATAGAAGAAGGCCCACCTGCACTGTGGATGCTTGACAGAGGCAGGATCAGGATCAGGATCAGGGTCAGGGTCAGGGCTGGTGTGGAGGGCTGCGGAGCCTGGTTCTAGAAAAACAGTCATCCTCTCACTGACTTGTGAGAGGATGGTGTTAACTGCAGGCAAAAAGGCACATATACAGCGTCAAATTAGCATTATAATTTCAGTCTTACAGGAAAATATGTACTAATGTTGTTGTGTAAATGCACATATGAAACAATGCAACCGCTTTATTTACTGTAAGATGTCAACTTTGTGCCATGTTTGTGTTTGGAAGTGCCATCGTGTTTGCATTGGGGGCAGAACAGTTGATCTCCCTTCATAATGCGTGCGCGCCTCTCCACACCAGCAGGCTAGCTAGCTAGATTTTGCTAGTGAACAAACTACTGCTTATCAACACATTTTGACCAAAAGTATTAGTTAACACGGATTCTACTTTTACCCACATGTGTGTAACAGCTTTAGCAAACACGAATGTGCATTACTGATAAAACTCTCACCATAAATAAAGCTGAAACAATATTTTTACTCACTGCTGCTGGCGCTGGCAGCCTCTGTGCCGTTTGCTATTCTTTCTCTAGGCACGCGAGGCTATTCCCAGTTCACGTAAAGCAGGCAACCTAGTGACATGGCGATGGCGACTCCTGCTGGGCATTCTCAGTAAAACACTGATTACTAAAAAGGATGGGAAAATAAAAATGTATTTAAAATGTGTTCATTTAAATAATGCACTCACCCTGAACTCACATCAAATGGCCTTAAGTTGCATCAACTATTCACATTATATTACACAACAAAGATAGACGAGTCACATAACAGCACTGTGACTGTGATTGTCATACTGTACTACCATCCAACCTAGTTTGGACAGTCAAGTTGTCCTCTATTCTATTCTATCTAACTTAGAGTTAGTTAGTATGTGTATGTGCTAGCTGTTCTTTTTTGGCACACTTACAGTATAAAGTCTTCCTGCTGTTTCTGAATTAGATGAGAAAACCACCTATGGTAGATGGCCTGCCAGCAGGCTAATGTACAATCTAACAAGACTAGCCAGTATTTCAATGGCATGCACAGTGAGAGCATCAAATCACAAACTCAAATATTACTTTCATTATAAAATCTGAGAAACAGGACTATTTTTGGTATCTTTGTACTCCCAGCCTCTTTTCCCTTGGCAGAAATAGGTGTCCATCTGCCTGCCACTCCCTGAGCTACCTAATACCTGTCACTCATAGCAAGCATATTCTCTTTATTAGGAGGAGCCCCTATAAAGGATCTACTACCATCATTCACAGCCTCATAAAGCTTCCTCCCTGTGCTTTGACAGCTGTGTATTTACTAATGTCATTTCTTAGGAAGTACACACCAGCAGCATTGTGGAATGTGATATTTATATTATTGTTCCTATTCCTATTATTGGTGCTGTACAAGCTCACTGTAATGTGAGCGCTCTACAAGATTTGGGTGTTAGAGGGCTCTGTTGGTGAACCCCACAAACAATTCATGTAGCATGTGTCGTTCCTTGTTGTCAAATGTGTGATCTCTATCATAAGCTCATCTTCAAGTTTGTGTACCTGCACAATAGAAAGACTAGAAGTCTGGCTTGTAGTGTGAAATGCTTTCCATTTTTTACAGCATGATTTTAAAGTCATATTGTCTGTAGGCAGCATTACTTACATTTAGTATAAGTCCTCAGAATGGTCCCAAATCCTCTTATCTGCTTGTACTATTACCTTTCCTAGAAAGCTGTTCCTCAGTCTCCCACTATACTTCAGTCAAATTACTCCTCATGCACCTTCCTAAAGCCAACTTGGTCCATTTTAATACAATTTTGTGTTTTAGCTTTTAATTAGTCAGCTTTTTTCTATCTACTTGTTCCTCTCCTTACAGAGACATTTGTGCTGTCTCTGCAACTATATTTATCTGCTAATTTTACCTAATCAACAATGCAATCACCACTGGCTTTAGTACCTACCTCCTCCTTAGTTCCTCTATTTTTATATTAAACTTGGATGGAAGTGTGAGATAGAAGTGGGAGGGATACAAACATTTGTCAAATCACAATCCATCACAGACATTATGAATTTTGACCAAAAATATAAATAATTATTGTCATGAATTTTATGTTATGTTAATGTTTTATGCTCTGTAAATGCCTGTGACTGGTCAGAATGTGGGTCATTTTGTGAGTAAACTAATGATTGTTATGTTGTTGTTTTTCTGTAGAAGTTGTACAGGAAGGAAATGAGGCCTCCGTTTTAAACCATCGGTTGGAAGACCTGAAGACACTTTCCACTTCGACCCAGAGTTCACCTCCAGAACACCCACTGGTAACTAACACATACACAAACACGCACATACATGCATACATAGCACTATATTAACATGCTTGCTTATGTCTGTTCATCAAGACCAAAGGTCTTAATGAGCTTGATCTTATTTTTCTTTAACAGGCACTTGTCACATTATGGGGAAATATCTTCAGCTTGCAGTACCTATTGGGCTCAGTGAAAAATTTTGGTAACACTTTATTTGAATAGTCCAGTATTGATACTTAACTATCAGGCGACAAAAAAAGTAGATGTTCAACAACGTGTCACTTGCCTATTTGATGCATCTCCACAGACTATGTAACCCTAACCTGACTTTATTCTAATCCTAACCTGACTCTATTTCTAACATTAACCCCAACCCTAAGATTAACCCTAACCCAGACACTGAATATCTATAGACTACTTTTCACACAATTATGAGTATCACTTGAAACTCAGTAAAATCCAGCAGTTTTTAGTGACACATTGTAGTCAGTTGATAGGAAGTTGAGTATCAACATTGGATTATTCAAATAAAGTGTGGCTGAAATTTCAACCAAGCTAACGTACTGCTTTTTAATTTAAGTGGCAATAAGAAACTTTCCCCCCGATCATCACAAGTTCATTGTAAATAAAAACATTACATACATTAAACATCAAAACACCAAGGTATCCACAAACATTATTGTGTGTGTTTGTTTCTATCTGTGTCTTTTTTTCATACCCAGATTCTCCAGGAATCCCTCCCAGTGCAAACACACACCAGTTGTTTCGAGGTTTCAGCTTTGTAGCAACTAATCAGAATCAGGAGCCCAGTGTTGCTACGGTAACGTCTTCAAGGCAGGAAGTGAACAACATCAACCCCATAGCACAGGTATATCCCTTTAATGAATTAACCAATGTCCTAAATACCTATCTAATTAAATGACTCACTAACTTACTCACTGACTGAATAACAAATGAACTATCTAACTGAAAGACTGAATGGATCACTGACTGACTAGTTAACCGAATGATAAACCGACTGACTAATTGAATGACTGCCTAACTAATGGCACTGACCTTTCCAAACATTGCCCTGATGAATCACTGTTATTTGGATGACTAACTATTTTCCTACAGTAACTGACTGCTGGACTAACTAAATAACTGACTCACTCACCAAATATATGACTCTACTATATAGAATATAACAGTAAAATTAAGAGAACACAGAATCTAACTCTACCTCTCCTTTTGTGTGTGTGTGTGTGTGTGTGTGTGTGTGTGTGTGTGTGTGTGTGTGTGTGTGTATGTGTGTGTGTGTGTGTGTGTGTGTGTGTATGTATGCGTGTGTGTGGTCCCCATAGCATTTCCATGGTGAGGTGTCATTCAGTGATTTTTATGAGCTGAAGGAGGAAGTTGGACAGACAGGGACTGCTGTCTGCAGGAGATGTCTGCACAGAGTCACTGCTGTGGAGTATGTAGTCAAGGTAGCGGACACTAAACATTTACCTGAAGTTATCCAGCTACAGAAATTGTACATATGCTCTTGGAGATTTTGAGTTGAAGCAGTTGATAGAAGTACATCAAATTTATTACAAACTCTAACAAAAATTGTCATAAATACATCCAATGTGCACTGAAGAATTTCTGAATGGACCAAGTGTATAAAGCATTCACACCTCCTGGTTTGACTTCAAACACTTGTCCAAGTCCATCCCACAATGCAGTAGTCCTTTGCAACATATAGATTTAGAAGTTGCAACTATTGAAACATTTCCTGTGTGTTTCTGTGTTTGTGTCAGATTATTGACAGAGCAAAGAAAGATCCATCTGAAGAGATTGAGATTCTGTTGAGATATGGACAGCACCCAAATATTATTACCCTAAAGGATGTAAGTCTAACACACCTACCCCTCACACAAAGTATAAATATCCCATATTTATACTTACAAGTGAAAAATGTTTCCTTTCACATCTAGCTTCAAACAGAGCTCTAGCAAAAGAGAGAAATTACATTTGTTTCAGTTTTTATTGCATTGCATTTATAGCATTGTAATCTGATTAGCCAGATTGGTGGCCAGGCTTGTATAGTGATTGTGATTCTGCATAATAGATGTAATACTGTCAGAATGAGCAAATGGCCAATGTAAAGAAATGGAGAGAAAGTAAAATAATTTGGACACAAAGGGAAATAAATATCACCATGACATGTACTGGGCATTTTCAGACCAAATGTGGACACCCAGAGATGTGGGATCATAGATCTTGATGGTCAGGACTCAAAAGCCATATATGTTTTGTATTTGTGAGTATATGAATGCCTGTGCGTGTGCTTCTGCCCCAGGTCTATGACAATGGCCAGTGTGTGTACCTGGTTCAGGATTTACTGAGAGGAGACGAACTGCTGGACAGAATCCTGACATTGCCAAACTTCACAGAGAGAGATGCTTCAGACATCATCTGCACCCTGACCAAGACTGTGGAATACTTACACTCACAGGGGGTAAGACGGACACAGACAAATAACCTGGGCAATGCAATTTTTGAAATCCTAAAGACTGGATTTTTTTCAAATCACATCCCTGTATGAAAATAGATATATATTTGTGTCTGCATTAGTCTTTCCTGCTGTCCAAGACTATGTATTCTGAGCCTGACAACTTCCATGTCTGGTTTTCAAGATCCGATAGCAAAATCTGATTTCTATGTGTCACTCAGTGCATCCTGACTTGATGTGATTGGATCTAAAAGTCATTGAAATAAGTGTAACCAGAGTGAGAGAGACATTGAGACAGTTGGAGGGAACCAAACAGTCATCTTAAAAGTCATGCAATTCTGCACACATTATCATACTGTAACATGTAAATTGTGTGTGTGTGTGTGTTTGCCTTTTCAGGTCGTGCATCGGGACCTGAAGCCCAGTAACATTCGCTATTGTGATGACACTGGACTCCCAGAAAGCATCAGGATATGTGATTTTGGTTTTGCCAAACAACTCAGAGCTGAGAATGGATTACTGATGACACCTTGTTACACAGCTACTTTCATAGCTCCTGAGGTATAGTAATAATCATAATAATAATTAAAAAGCTACTAAACACATTGTTAAAGAGCTGCCTTTATAGCATATAAGGTCTCATACACACACACACACACACACACACAAATGATCAGTAATTACAGAAATTAATCCCATCAAACTCTGTCTAAATCTGATGCTCTCGCTCTAAAAATTGACCTCAGTGTTCTGATTTTTGTTTTGTTTGTTTGTGTGTGTGTGTGTGTGTGTGTGCGCTTGCGTGCATGCGTGTGTGCGTGTGTGCAGGTTCTGAAGAAGCAGGGGTATGATGCAGCCTGTGACATCTGGAGCCTGGGGATCCTGCTTTACACCATGATAGCTGGGTAAGTTTAAAGCATAATGGCACAGTGGGGCTGCTCAGTGGTCAGCTGTGGAAGCCTGCTGTAGTACTGCGCAGCTTCCCGGTGTGAATATGTGTGTATAGTATGCTGTGAGTGTGACGCTGCCTCTCGCTGTAAATACTCCCCCAGGCCACTGCTGCAAATAAGAATGACTTCTTAGCCAACTCTCCTGGTTAAATAAGGGTGAAGCCAGTATGAGACAGTATCTTTCTTCTTAAAATCAAAGGCGATCTCTCTTATCTTCTCTACAGTTAGATCTAGGTACAGTGTTTGCTTTTACCCCAGTTCAGGGTTTTATAATGTCCAAGGTTATCAATTCTTTTTCACACCAGCTAACAAAGGGTTTGGAAGCTTCTCTATGGTCTGAATCATTCTCTCTGTTATTATAATTCAGCTTCCCATGGGATCTCTACATGTCAATTATGTTTTTTTCTTATTGATCAGTTTCAGCCCATTTGCCAGCAGTCCTGACGACACTCCAGAGGAAATTCTGGCTCAAATCGGCAGTGGGAAATTCATCATCAGCGGGGGGAACTGGGACCTGGTGTCAGACTCTGCCAAGGTTACATTTCTTAATGTTTTCTGTTGGAGAAAGGCTCCAGCTGTCTGTAATATCAACATTAATGCTATCAGGACATGGTATTAGATGCTGCTTAAGTATGATTATAGTGGTTTATTGTACACAGGTATTTGTACATTTTCAACAGTTACAAAGTTGGGTCACTGACATCACTATGGTACTGTTTAATACACTTCTGCTGTGACTGATTGTGCGTGTGTATGTCTAACAGGACATTGTGATCAAGATGCTCCATGTGGATCCTCACCAGCGCCTGACTGCCCCCCAGGTAGTAACCTTCTATAAGTATCAGTAAATCCAAATATTTCTCTCTGATAAAGATAGCTCAGCTTTGCTATATTGTTGTATATCATTGTTAGGACCAGCAATAGAAGAGTCCATTATAGAATAATAAGCTATCCCTGTGATTCCCCGCAGGTTCTTCGTCACCCCTGGATTGTAGAGAGAGACAAGCTCTCTGACAGAGCGCTCACCAGTCAGGACGCACTCACTGTCAAGGTCAGACTGCTATATGTGTGTGTGTGTGTGTGTATGTGTGTGTGTGTGTGTGTGTGTGTCTGGTAATCTTCAAGTTACCAGTTTATGTATATGTTTTTCATATATGATCTACCTCTGTTGATAGAACAGAGTTAGAGTGATGTTTACAGCTTAAAACTTTACTCTTTACTTTCTACTATGTGACAGTGGCCACATAGTGGAAATGTAAGAACAGAGCAACTTCCAAAGCAGAGACTGTCAGTCTGATTTGTTTTTTAACTACTGTATATCTGATGAACAATTCAAGAACTACTGCACCTTTTGTAGCTAACCCCCAAATTAACTTAAATGAAGTCACTATGAAAAGTTTTGAATGTGCAATGACGTCTAGATGTCTGCAACCCTTAAATATTACCTTGGACTATGAGTCCAAATATTTATTATTGTCAGATTATCAGCCTTTCTGTGTGTACATCTATTTCAAGTGCAATTCTCAATAATGGTTTGAGTTGTCCAAATACAGACGATAAAAACAGCTGTCATCCCAGCTGTAAAATCAAGAGTTGCTGCAAAAAAGTGAAAATCCTGAGTGTGGTGTTAATGTGTTGATTTGTATTAGTATGTATATGTAATATGTTTTCATCTGTCCTACAGGATTGGGCTTTGAAGGATTCTGTTGTTTAGATTTATTAGGGTTAATATGAATAGAAATTGCATTAGTTGTCCTCACTGTGTCCATCAGGGAGCGCTGTCTGACACTTATTTACCTTTGAATGATAGTGTTGGATAGATGGTGCTGGAGTTATAGGCAGAGAGAGACCGTTAACATGACATAATGTTGTTTTCTGTTGCTCCACCAGGGGGCTCTGTCTGCCACCTACTCTGCTCTGAAGCGCTGCGCTCCTGCTCCGCTCCTGGAGCCTGTCCTGTCCTCCAGCCTCGCTCAGCGACGAGGGATGAAGAAACTGGGCAGTCCCAAAGCTAACCCCAACCCTAAAGAAAAGGACTAGCCTCAAAACCCTGATCTTAACCCAGAAGAAATTAAATGTAGCACCAAAATAATACAAGTAATTGTAATCTCTTTTTTGTAAAGTACTATTCTGTACAATGTTGTGCTGAGACAAATCTGATAGATGTAACCCTTAGCTCCAGCAGCCTAACCCTAAACAAAAGGACAGGGTCCAAATATAACCTTACCCATAATGCACTAGCCCTGACGCCAGGATTGGGTTCAGTTCACTTTCAACATGTAACTTTAAACTAGAGTAGAGTATATAAGAACGATTTTATGGCAAAAGGTTTGCAGTTTGATTGATGATTTTTGAGGAAATTCCTCATCCTGGTTTGAACTGAATTGGCTCCAACCCTTCCTGACTCCTAAGCAAAACCCCTATGGAAATATACCAGCACCGACTCCCAAGCCCAGCACTAACCTTAACTTCTGAAGAAACAAACACACCCTAAATTTAAACCACTGACCCCCCCACATACAGTATAAACACTGACCCTACTTCTAAACTCTAACCGAAATCTTAACCACCTGATCTGAATCAAACTAGCCCTAAGTTTCATCACCAACTCCTGCACACATAACCTGACCCTAAATCAGCCCAGACCCAAACCCAGACTAAACACTGGGGCTTAAATTCAAACATTCAACACCATAGCTACATCCCTCAGTTGTCTTCTGTATTCCCTGTGGGCACTACCGCATCAAGCTTAGTTTGTATGTTGGCCTTGATTGTGATTGGTTGAATAGAGACTACATTTTTTTTTTCTCACTTTATTTTCCACTTGATTGTGGCTCCCAGGGAAGATGAAATTTCTCAGATTTGGGTCATGGGCAGAAAATGAAAATAACTCCTGCATGCAATATTAATGCAACAATTCTCAGTACTTACTCTGGTAGCCTAAACCAGAACTCAAGTTAAGCATTATTCAGTGCCACATGACTATTTAAAACAATATGCCAAATAGCTTGTTTAGTTTTGCTATTAGTTTACTTTAGTTTTCACATTTTTATCCACAGTGATTTGACTAATGTGCCTCTATTTTGAAAACAAATTCCAAAAGTCATAAATCTAAAACTATATTTGAATGGCGGCAATGTTATTCAGACGATGTTGTTTTTCCTGTGATGAAAGTTCTGAATTCTTTAGAGATATGCATGTTAAAAATGTAAATATTCTACCAAAGGGAATTATCACTTAAGTTGACAATGCAATTGAAGACTTATAGTTCCAAATATTCTAAATATTTTTTTTGGTGTCTTCCACAAGTACAGTCTTTTTGACTCTTGTAAATTTTATTGTAAATCTATCACTAATGCACTTCCCAGATCAGATGAGTATAACTACTTTATGATGATGAAGGTATTTATGTTGTATGTTGTTCGTTGTGTTTTTAAGAGGCCTAAGAGCTGTCAGAGAGCCAGGAAAACCTAGAGAACATGGTATGGCTCAAAATCCAGCAATCGCTAATACTATGTCATATAAAATCAGCATTCAGTGTGACAGTTCTCCATTCTGTGTCTGCTTGAGTGTGTTCAGTAGTCGCCCGTAGGCTTCTGTTTGCTGTTAGTGTCTGAAAGCCAAAATGTTTGAGAGCCACTGTGTCAGTGGACTGTACATATTGTCTGTTGCTGCTGCTCCGATCATATGTAATAAGCTGTACAATCACAAATACGAGGTAAGATTGTACAGGTTGTGTTGCGGATATGAAATTGCACACATTGTGTTGTACAATGACAAGTAACCAGTAAGAATGTAGATTATTATGTTCAACCAACAATAAAAGGTGGGACTGCACATACTGTGTTATATGACTACTGGTAAGAGGTAAGACCATACATATTGTGATGTGCAACCAATAATCAGAGATAATGCTGTATATATTATGTTTGCAGATATATTGACACTGTACATATTGTGTTGTACTATACCACTATAAAAAGTGGGACTGTGTATATTCTTGTGCAACTACAAGTAAGAGAAAAGACTGTAGATATTGTGCTTTACAACCATAGCTAAGAGGTAAAACTGTAAATATTGTTTACAAATATAGATTGTATTGTCTTGCAAAACCACCAGTATGAGGTTAGATTGTATATATTGTGCTGGACAACTATAGGTGAGAGGGAAGACTGTACATATTGTGTTTGCAGATATATTGAGATTGTACATATTATACTGTGTTGTGCAACCATTGCTCAGAGTGTACATACTGTCAATACGTGGCCAATCGCTGAAATTATTGGCTAGAATGCCAAAGTTTTACAAATAAATCAAGAGGACGGACACAGCATTGAAATGAGTGTTTTTATTCATATCATATTCAGATGCCAACAGTTATGTTTGCATTAGGCATTTATAGGCTCTTATCCAGAGTGATTTACAAACAGTAAAATAAGCTTACATTCCTAGATTACCAATATTATATCACCAACATTAACCAACAGTAAAGAGTGCAGGATTCAGCACCTGACGATACAGACAACAAATTATTCTTGCGACCCTAGAATGATCAATTATGATAAGTGTGAGGCAAGGAAATAAAAGCTGAGGAGAAAAAGAAAGTTTTTATTTTTTTCACTTCAAGACAGGCGCATATAAGAGCAAGAGGATATGAGATATGAGACACTAACATTACTTACATTAACATGACAATTAATGTAACATACTAAGTGATCACATTTAGTGCAATAACATTCTATATACTATAACATGAAATACTGTACTATGAAATAGGTGAAAGGCTTGCTTAGCATTCATGAGGTTGCAAGATTGATGCTCTCAATCTGTTTTCACAATTTCACTTCAATTCAAAGATAAATTTCAGAATTCATCTTTAGATTACATATAGGGGTTTTGGTTAATATTTTCTTTACAAGGTGGTTTTAATTTTGTTTGAGACCAGGTCCCTTCAAAACATCTACATGGAATTTTAAGGTGTAAGGTGGACTCTCCATCAGAATACGTAATGTGTGTACAATATGTATGTATGTAAACATGTGTGTGTGTGTGTGTGTGTGTGTGTGTGTGTGTGTGTGTGTGTGTGTGTGTGTGTGTGTGTATTTGTGTGGTGTGGAATTTGTGATTCACTCATAAAAGGTATTCAAGTGTGAGAGGTTACAAAACATTTCATTACCCTCACATTTCCATATGGGAAAATACAAAGGCAATTTTAGGTCATTTTTCCTGTCCAACTTCTCCTCTGACTTCCAAAAAGTAGTAACTTAGGATAATGCATTCAGATATTACAATTTTGAAAGAAAAATATTGTTTAAAAACACAATCTTAAGAGGATGTCTAAGAGAGAGGATGTATAACAAATGATATGAAATGTTGAGGATTTTTTTGGGCTTGAAGCAATTTAGCTCAAATGACACAACGTGGTAACACTTTTTACTATTTGCTTTTTCTTTGCTTATTGTGGAATGGAATATAATTCTCTAAAATGTCAGTGAGAGTACAGTTCTCTAATCTTTCTCTCTTACCCTGACATGTAGCAGCAGGTGCCAGTAAAAGCCACTAGATGGCAACCAATCATAGCCTATGTTCTCTCTCCTTCCATTTCCTTAGCAGAACTTGTCCCCTTGGAACCGTAATCCCTAAAAAAAAAAAAAAATTCTTTAATTTGTAGCAACCATCAGGCTCGCGCTCTGTTCCATAAAAGCTTTTAGCAGGCGCTGAGCTGATGTGTCAGGTGGGTGTGGTGGACTCATCAGCTCTGACATTTAAGTGCAGTAGTGCTCAGAGCAAAAGGGATTGTAGGATATGAGTAGATACAGATGACAAGCCCCCCTGCAAGGATGATTGCAGTGGAGTGACAAGAGAAGACCAAACAACAGATAGAGGAAGGAGAGGGAATTGGGAGGGAAGGGATGAAGGGCAAGAGAGA
Organism: Centroberyx affinis; assembly: GCF_046629955.1. Classification (NCBI taxonomy): domain Eukaryota; kingdom Metazoa; phylum Chordata; class Actinopteri; order Beryciformes; family Berycidae; genus Centroberyx; species Centroberyx affinis. Next base: position 191,819 of record NW_027280214.1, on the reverse strand, counting down.
GAAAGAAAAGGAGCTTTGAGAAACAATAACTCAATCCAACAATTACAGCTATGCCTGAATTTAATAATATCTTTCATAAATATATGACTTAAAATAAAATAATGCAACTTTATCATCCTATTGCAACTCAATATACAGTGTTATGTTATTTTATTTTAATGTTTACACACAAAAAACAGTCCTTTTATAGCTTCAATTTACATTTAACCGTATGCCTATCTATTGCATACTGTTAGTCATTAAGCTCTGTTAAATAATCAAACCAATTTTGGTTTGAAGATTGGTGTTGTTGTTGATGTTTCTTGAAGGTATGCACAAACATAAGTGAAATGAATTCCAGAGTGAAATCATGAGTAAGAAACCTGTAATAAGCATCAGCCCTGCTTAAGTGTCCTTGGGCAAAACACTGAATCCCTACCAGCTCCAGAGGCGCTGATCTGTAGCTGACCCTGCGATAGGCAAGTGAAAAGACACATTTCTCCCACAAAAACTCAGATTTTACATTTCTACATAATGAACAGTTGTTCCACAAATGAAAATCTTGCATACAGTTATTGTATCTAGCACTTGACTTCTGCTGAAAAACGAAAATCTTGATATTACTGGACTGTTATCAAGGTATACAAGGTTTCTTTTTTCCCAGAAATGGCTGAATTATATTTCATATTCTAAAAACATAAATTTTGTTACACTGATGAATATGTTTGTCAAAGTCACAATAAATTTCTGGGTAAGGTAGTGACAAAAGATTAGATGGAGTTCTGTGCAGGCAGCAGAGCCATCTAGTGGCCAGACAGTGCACTGCACCACATTATAGCAAATACAACAGTTACTGTGAAGGGAGTTAGAAATTCCTGCTGGTTATTTCACATTCAGTACTTGATGATTTGATTACTAGATGTAAGGACGGATACAAACAAGCAAATAAAAAGAAGAGAACATAAAAACATTGGGTATTAAATGTGAAAAATATTGGGTAGCAAACACACACACACACACACACACACACACAGTTCCTTGTGTATATCTATTCCTCTTCTATTCAATATTCCACTTCCTTCACAAAGCAGAGGTCTGAAGTCTAGAGGCATACACACACTCTGACAGGGATGGGGATCCCACCACCTATGGCACTTGGTGCACACACACACACACACAGACACACACAGACACACACACACACACACACACACACCCTGTGGCACTACGGCTAGACCTGCCACTCGGACGTTCACCGAATCAGACGGACAAATCTCTAACAGACGGCTCCTGACAAAGAGATTATCACCGTGACAGGAGAAGTGTGTGCAGCTGTGGGTGGTTGAGTTTACAGCCGGGAGACGGGGGTGGGGGATCTAACTCTTTGTACATTCACACATTTGGCTCTCCTCTCTCACCATACAGTGTTCGAAGTCAAAGTCAAAGTTACCTCAGTCTGTACGGTTGACAAACCACCACTGTAGCTGTACTGTGTATGTGTGTGTGCATCCATGTGCGTGTGACAGAGACTATAGAGAGAGAGACACACGCACACAAACGAAAAATGACAAATCCATGTTTTCTGCGGATGTTACTGTGTGCCAGGTGCATGGATGAGAGCTCGCAAATCAGCAGAGAAGGTGTCAAAAAAAAAAAAAAAATGTGAGCTTTGACTGTGAGGTGGTGTGGGTTAAAAGAAGGTGATGGGCGGAAAGTGGAGGAACAGGCTGGATATCTGTGTGTGTATGTAAGCTTGGCAAGCGGGGGTGATGAGTTCAGAGTAAGAGACATGAGACACACAGTAAGTGACCTCTGCTTCTACTGCCACACACACAGACACACGCAGGCATTGCATTAAATAGTCTTATCCTACAATACATCACACTTACTCACAGTGCAAGAAATCTCCATCGTAATAAGTCATTTAGTCTCTTATTGAGTGCTAAAATTGTGATTTTCTTAAAACAAGTGAAAAATCTGCCACTGGGGTTAGATAATTTCACTTGTTTCCAATGCAAATCAACTTGTTTCAAGAATTTTTTGAATCAAGTGTCATTTTCTTTATAGTAGTGCTAGTATAGATAATAGTGATCTGCCATATTCTGACTTTCAAGATATTGGCACTCATATCTAGAAAATTCTTGAAACTGTATTGGAAGCAAGTGGAGGTATCTCACCCCATTGGCAGAACTGCTTACTTGTTTTAAGAAAAATAAGATTTGAAGGCTGAATATGAGACCAAATGACTTAAGATGGACGTTTTTGGGGAACCATTTCGACCCTCCACGCACAGGATGCAGAGCTCCATGTCAATCCCTGTGTTCAAAAGAAAACAGCATCCCTATTAATTTAGCATAAGGCTACAATCTACTTCAATCATAATAATTCCCATTATAACTGTCATTCCCGTCCTTCACTCTGAGCTCCTCTTGCTCGGTCTGTCCTGGTGTTTCCCTAGTGTCCATGTTCAAGTCATATTTATTTATCAAGTGTTTTTGGCAAACAGGCTGGCCATGAAGTGTTTCAAAGAGAACAAAAGACATATACAGGTAAAATCAAGATATAAAAAAAGAAAACAAAATAAGACATAAACATAAATAGTTTGACCTCATATTGTCTAGTCGTGATGTTTGTGTTTCTCTTGTTTAAAATTGAACTGTGTCCTTTTGCTGCTCTGTAAATTGCTTTGTGACTTTGTGTGAATTGTTTTGTAAAAAGTGCTTTAACTTTGATTTGACATACATTCAAATTCTACAGTACAAAATACAATCAGTGTCTGTCTGATTTGTACATTTACAAAGACAATTTCCTTTATCATATTGCAATAAGATAATGCTCAAGACAGTAAAATGATTTAGAATCACAACAGTTTTTAACAGGATTGATGCTAAATGTTCTAATCGCATAAATGTACATAATAGCCATTGTGGATGAGACAGTTGATGGCAGACAGTTTGACATTCCCTAAATCATGTGTACACAGTTTTGAACAAACTACAAATTGCTGCAATAATGGTGATATAATCATGTAATCTAAACACAAATACACTCACAAGTCAAAGGTGCCAGTGGAGGATAAGTGAAGCTCTGCAGAAAGTCAATTAATCTTTTCACTGGTCCCCCTTCCCTCCGCCCTGCTTAAAAGCTTCATTTACCTCCTATGGAGAAGAGATAGAAACACCATTAGTGAGACGATGGCAGGACTGGAGAGGGGAAAGGAGAATCTCACAGTTGGATGAGCTGAAACAGTATAGGCCCCCATGTCTCCCAGAAGAGTGTGTGTGTGTCTGTGTGTGTGTGTGTGTGTGTGTGTGTGAAGAGGCGATAGCTTCTTCCACATGGGTGAGCTCAATTAGGTTCTGTCTTGATTATCAAAGGTAGTGGTGTACAACTTTTAAAGCGGAAGTGTGCCTCAGATCCTGGGGACTGAGGGTGGGCTGACCTGCAGACTCTACTCAGAGTTGGATTAATTCAGGAGAGATATGACTGTTGATTTCGGCTGAAGGGAAATGCTATGCAAGATGTACATTAGGGGATAGCTGAGTGACGGGTCAGATTGGAGAAGACCCCGACCCTTATTTCCATATCCAACCCAATGTCTTTGTGTGTGTGTGTGTGTGTCGCATGGGACCCCAGCTGGATAAATGATGTGTGTGTGTGTGTTTACGTGCACGCGTTCGGGTGTGTGAAATGCCAGTGAGCATATAGGATATATCTGCTTCACTGAGCTCGGCTGGCTACTGGAGCACAACTGGGGGTCTCTCTGTATGAAAGAGGTCAAAACACACACAGGCGCACACACACACTCTCTCTCTCTCTGTCTCTCTCTCTCTCTCTCCCTCACACGCACACACACACACACAAATAAGGAAGTTTGGTTGAATACTCAGACTCCAATAATCAAGCACTATGCAAATCAATCAATTATTTTTTTTTATGCTGAGACAAACAATGCCTGTATGAATGTCTGAATAAAAGTCAAACTATGGCCACTATTGAAATCCATGCTGTCACTTGTAAAATATTGTTTAATTATCTTGTGTATTTCCTGACATTACTTACATTCACGCCACTGGATGTAGCCATTTTTGTGTCCATCCAATTAGTTTTAAAACTATATAAGTGTAGGTATATGCAGTGACGTCTCCCTGTTGATCCTAATTAGGTCTGTTCTAGGGGCAGCAGAATTTAGTTGGGTTAATGTTGCTGTGGGAAGGAGGTCAAGTTGAAGTGGTATAGGCAGAGAGAGTGGACAGCAATACCCGGGGCTGAAGGCGCGGAGGGGTAACTACAGGCAGGAGGCCCGGCCCCCATCTTCTTAATTACAAGGAGCTCCGGCACAGCCCGGCCTCCAGTGTCTGCCACTAATGACAAATACGAGCCAATAATATGCGTGCCGTTCCATACGTGTTGCATCACACGCTTCATACAGCTTGGACTCCTTCTGGGGGACGACTAGCCCCAGGCTGACGTCCCTATCATGAAACTAATCACTTAGGAGGACTCAGCATCATCACCAAAGGACTAGTTATCCTTCTATTATGTGAATGTGTATGTTTGTCTATATCTCCTGCCTTGCTTAGTGTGTGTGTCTGCGTGTATCGGTGTGTCTGTGAGCCTGTTTGTGCGGGTGTAGTGTGTAAACAAATGTTTTGTCCCAGTTAACTAGGTCCCAGTCGGACCAAACATATTTGGCATTGCTCCACTGATGCTGGTGTGTATGTGTTTCAGTTGCAGTATATATATATATATAAATATATATATATATATATATATATATATATATATGCGGGCATATGTGTGTGTTGTGAATGTGGCAGCCGGGGGGATAGCATGCTGCTGCTGACACTGGGCCTGTCTGCCTGGTGTGCCCCTTTCTGCACCAGTAGAGCTGGCACTGCCTCGTGCCTCTGCCCAGCCGAGTCGCAGTGTGCCAGCTGGGCGCTACCAGGAGAGCCCCCGCAGAGAGAGGACGCAGGTCAGCCGTGACAGAGGGACACAGAGAGAGAGAGAGGGAGGTATGGAGAGATGGAGTAAAGTGGCAAGGTTTAGATACAGAGGGGGTATGCGTACTGGTAGAGGAAAGTCATGAAGAGGCAGTGGGGAAAAGAAGATGGTTTAAATCTGTGGAGTGAAAACGCAACGGAGACGGAGGAGCACGGGATGGGAGAGAGAGAAAAGAAAGCAAACTCTCGGTGATGGAGGTGTGGGGTTGCAAGTCAACACCATGAAATTAGTTCTTGTTTTTAGACTTAATAGAAGTGCCACCAAGAGAATCAAAGAAAACACCAGTGTTTCACATTTTTCCGCTTACTTCTTACATTGCACCTATGTTTTATTCGGTAAGCACTCCTTAAGTACTAGGTATTTACCCGGTACTGTAAATTCATGAATTACCAAGTAATTACAGCTGTAACAAGGAAAATACTTAGAAATCACAGCTGAATTACTTAAAAAGACCTCAAGTTCAAGTACTGTACCTACATTGTAGGTTTCGGATGGCAACAGCCTGAGTTTATGGGCATAATAATTAGGCTACACGTCAAAGTATATTCTTGTAGGTACTTAAAGTTTATATTAGCAATAGCTCAAGTTTAATTGTTTACTTTCTAGGAATTAAGGCAATACCTTCCCATAAATTAGCTGTTCTTACATAGTAATTGAATTATGTCAATAATGACCTTGCACAAACTCTGACAGTCCACATGCTTTTCCTCTAGTTTCATGGTACATAAAAACTGGGTACATAAGTACAGGGAATTCCGTCATTAGACAATTATTGTTTTTTTAGTTTGATAGCAATGAAACTAATAGAGATACAGACATGATTCCAAATGTTAATGGTCAAGAAGTCAATTTCAAATTTAAGTGATAGGAATGATGTCTTTGTGTTTAACAGCAAGTTGGAGAATTGTTGAACATTGGCAGAGGTTTGCTCTCTTCTACTGCATTTCCAGTTGTTGTCATTTTTGAATTTTCGAGAAAATGTGATCTCTCAAGGGCCACCACAATTGTAATGTTATTCGTATCATTGCAAATGGCAGGTCCTCACATTCAACCATCTTTAATTCCTTAATCGTACGTCTGATTGGCGTCACAAATCTCTGCCTCTTTCCAAGGAGAGGCGGGTCAGAGAGAAACCTCTGCAAAGACATATTCACTCAACCGGCTCCAAATCGTCACTTAACAACAGTAACCAAACTAAATCAATGTCCCTTTGTGCCTGTTGAGTGTATTGTATGGGGTTGTGAAGAGCTCAAAGCAATGTTTGCCATGAATCTATGACGGGGGGATTGAGCAATAAATAGTGGAGCTAATGATCCTGATCTGGATTTAGACACCCAGCACTCTTGTCCCTCTGGTCAGTCTTTTCAGCCCGCCTTTCTCCCCATCAGTAACACTAATGAGTTTAACAAGGTGCCGAACAACAGCATAGGCGTGTCAAAGGTCTCTGACTCTTTCACCAAAGCCTTGAATGGAGGTTTGTGGAGGACTAGATAGAACAGGATTCTGCTGAGGTATGAGACAATATCAAGGAGAAGAGTGTACAGGAGAGTGACATAGACAAGGAGGAAACTGTTCTGACTGAGAGAGGAGAAAAGGACGAAGAACAAGAGAGGGACACCGGATGAGTGAGTTGGAAAAAGTTACGTGACTGTCATGTGATTTTTTTTTTGTACAGCATATACTGTAGATGCCAAGATCATAAATATAGCTACTGCTGGCTTAGCGGATAACAGCTGGTCCCCTTTCCCCCCTTACCCCTTCACCACCACATCCCCATGTCGTCCTCTAGCTGGAGGCCTGACTGCGCTGGCTTTGACACTGGGGGTCTGCAGGGCCGTCCCTTAAGCACTGGACTCAATGGAGAAGTCATTACACCAGTAAGAGCAAAGGCCCTGAATACCCCTCACCTCCTTTCTCCTTCTACTCCTGCCCTCCTGCCCCCTCTCTAACGCTACTGCCCCCACCCCAGCCCACTGCACCCCCACCCACCCTTCTCCAAAGCGGCCTCCTCTACCCGCCCCCTTCTCCACGGGCCCTGGGTCTCTGGCTGGGGCAGGCTGGCACAGCTGTGCCGGGAGCTGCGCTGTCACAAGCGGTTAGGGTGACAGCCACTCACACTTCATAATGTCCCTCTCACAGGTCACCGAGCGACAAGCTGGGTCACCTCGCTCCAGCAGGCAGCCCCAGGGGAAGCAGAGTACCCCAACCCCCCCTCCCCCATCTCCCTCACCCACCACCTCTCCATCAAACCCCCCCCCCACCCCCCACCCATCCACCCCCATTGCCCAGGAAAATGGAGAGACAGGAGGGGCAGGTGGAGGGAAGAGGTGCTCCATTCTGCTGGATCAGGCCGGGACGTACGGCTACAACGAGCTCACTGCACCAGAGACTGCAGGGTCAAGCTGACGGTGGGCACGCCACAGCTAGTACATCTAATACAGATGATCTTGGCAGTGGGGGTTAGGGTCAGTGTGAGTTGGTTAGATGGTAACTGTAGACCTCGGATAATACGACGATGTACTGCATTTCTTGATACTGTAGTCCATGTCTTTGGGTGATGGTTCGGAATGCAACAAAATCGTACTGTGGTAGCCTAATATTTGTGTCACACAATACAGATAAATTAAAACAAAATGAGAACAAATGTAATAGAAAGCTACGGCTGTAGTGTCATTAAATAAAGGATGACAAAAAATAGATTTGACTCTCCTGTCATCCTCCATGATGATGAAGGGATGCTGTGAACTTGGTAATGGCCATAAGACAGCACCATATGCTCCTAATGTCTGTCATCCAACTGTCATTAATGTGCATTACCTCTGCTCTCAACCTCATTATGAAGTCTAACCTGATAGCAATACAAGGCTGAACATATATTAAGAACCACATTATTAAGCTCACGCTGGAGATCCCTAATTGGTTTGCCATTTTCACCTAATGGATAGCAGTCAGGTCATCGTTGTTGAAAATGTTGACAGGAATGTGTCAGTTGAAATAAGTGACGGCACCTTTAAAATCCCTGTAATTTCTGTAATTTTGAATTAGCTATCAAACAAATGGTTTGCTGCGCTAAAAAATATGAAAACCACTTTAAAAATAAAAGCTGATAGGTGTACTTGGGAGAACTGAACATGAAACTAGCAACTAACAACTATTTGCAATGTGCTGTTCACGAAAATATTTTCCTTCTTTACGCACTGACAAACGGCAAGTTAAGCATGCGAATCCGGGGCCAGATAAGCTAATTGGATGCAATGCCTGCAGTTGGCTTCAGCTGTGAGTGAGACGCCTCATACCTAATTTCCGTTATTCAAACAGTCACACCCTGAGAGCGGTTAATTCACTGAAGGTGCACACACACCCACTGAACAATGTGTAGCAATTAATTTCGCTCTCCCTCCCACATCTGGCGCTTTGGTGTGACCCTGCCTCTGCTGTGCCGTGTCGCCGAGGCTAGGCGGGCCTCAGCAATTTCACACGTAGAGGACCCCAATGAAACGTGAAAAGAATACGTGGCATTGTTAAATTGCATTAAAGAGTTTAAAACAGTAGATCTGTGCCCCCCCATCCCCGAGAAAACAAAGCAGTAAATGTGCTCAAATGCTCAGTGATGAGACATGACACAGTGTAATACGCACCGAGGATGCGTTTTCACAAAGGGGAAAATTTCATCACGAGGCATCTCACCTCAGGAGAAAGCTTAACTCGATGCCGTAGTAGGACTCATGCCAACGGGACTGTGATGCCTCCCTGGCTCATGCTTCAATATGTCCCAATTTATGTCAGAAGATGCGTGTATTTATTTACATCATCCTCAGAGTGAAGAGTTGGGTGAACTTGGGAACGATCAAAAGTTCAACACAAGCCAGAAACACAAGAGTCTACTGTTGTATGCTTAAGTGAAACTTTAGCAGAAGAACAGCGCACACACACCTTAAGTATTCTGAAAGAAAATGCCACATTATAAACATGCGTTGAGAAAGAGATGTGCTGATCACACACAGCAGCTCATCCATTGATTTTGCAGTGTGCATTCACTTTTCCTGTTGTTTCCTACTTTTTCTTTTGCCCTATACGGACCACCCCCTCTCTCCACCCCCCTCTCCCACCTCTCCCACCTCTCCCTTTCTCTCTGCCTCCTTTTCCCTCCCTCGCTCGGTGCCACAGTGCCAGTCACCCTGCTCTAGGGCTCTGGAGATATTTCAAACATAGCTGGGAAATCAATCTTACAGGAAACTGAAGGAAAACATCGAATGTCATTGAGCAATAAGTATGAAGCCTGTCAGAGGTGGGGCTGAGAGCTGGGCCTGCGGCGTGTTGGGCCTGCCAGTGTCCCAGTGAGAGGCCTCGTCAGCTGGGCCCCCTGCTCCTTCACGCACACACACACACACACACACACACACACATGCTCTCTCTCTCTCTCTCTCTCTCCTTCTGTATGAGGAATATGTGTGTGCACGTGCATGTGTGTGTGCGCATGCACATTTGTGACTCTGTGTGTAAGATAACCATATGCCTTAAACAACTGAATAAGCTAAAAAAAATTGGGTAGAAAGCAGTTTTGGTTGTAATGGCATTTTGAAGTTACTTATGTTACTTCTGTTTCATTTCTTTGGGATAATACCTCTATATTATACAATTCTCATAATCATGTTTTGAAAATAAACTGGTAGGTCATTAAAAGTCATACACAACATTTATGCTAAATGTGGAAAAAAAAGATGAAAGTAAAACTAAAGAAATGGTAAAATATTTGCTGACAGGATGCTGTACCATAAAACAGCAAATACAACATGTCCTGAATCTGTAAGTCTTGCAGTGCCTGGGTCAGGAGTATCCTTTGCACCTGAGAGAGGCACACAGGCGGCAACAGAAAGATAGAAGTGGGAAAACGTGAGCGAGGGAGATGGATTGCAGGAGGGAGGAGGGGAGGAGGGCAGCGGAAAGAGAGAGACCAGGCCCAGACAGACAAGTGAAGGGAAGCAGAAGTTGATGGAACAAGATGTCACCAATGATGGGTCATTACACCCAAGTAAGCATGGGACACTAGCTGGGCCTGCAGTGCCCCCCTCTCTTTCTCTCCCTCTCTTTTTGTCCCCCTCTCTGACACACAAGGAACTAAAAAACGTGCTATTGCCTCAGTTTCTCACCATGACCTCTTACCTTCCATTGTAATGTATGTGCCATTAGGGTATAACAAATCATTGCAGTTCAGTGTCGCTGCACTCCTAATTGGCCCTCTTATATCCACATACCCATGTGTTTATGTCTCCAGGTCAATTGAATTAGGTCTTATAATGAGCCTGGGTGCTGAATATCTAACGCGGCTGAACACATCGAGGCATAAACTGGCACAAATCAGGTGAATCCAGTTAAGAGTGTTTACACTTTACAGCACATGACTCCAGTATTTGTCTCACAGTCCCTTGCTGCACCCATCCTGTTGCTCATTATCATGACTCCAGGCCTGCATGAAGACCGAGGCAACGGTATCTATGACGCCACATAAACGGGTACGGGATGTGAGATCACGAAGTGAGACTAATCTACAAATCCCTAGTGTGAGAGTTTAATTGTAAAGCTCATCCATTATTCGTTTTAAAGCTAACCCATTATTTGGTGACTACGCACACAATGTCCATATCACACAGCCACTGGCCACATCCTAGAGATCAGCCAATTAGGGACTTGGGGATGCAAGAAGTGGGATGTTAATATATGGAGAGACTTGGGAACATGGTTTTATTAACATAAGTGTCTGTATGGGTTGGAGTGTGCAAGGGGTGATATAGCGGTCTGCCGATGATTTAGTTTGATAATGCCGTGTTTGTTTGCACAGATGGACAGGAGAGCCTGGGTGAGCATGGTAATGTGAATATCTCAGATCAGGATAAGGAACTGACGGTCCTTAGGCTGTTCAGTGGCAGGGAACAGAGAGGTCATCGTTTAAGTGACAGCACTGGAACAGATAGACCCACTCTACTGTGACATCTGAGGCTTTATGTGTCCTCTCTCCTGCATCAGTTACTAATATTGCACTATTTCTCCTTCACCCAGTTCCTGCTGCCGATAACAATCAATTACAGAACCCAAACTGATATAAAAGCTTCAGGTTCTTACACACGAGGAGGGGAGGGGCCTGAAGGGGGCCTCACATAGCCTTCGTGTTCGCATTAAGACTAGTGAGTGGAACTAAAACCTGGCCCGCAAACCAACCCGCTTTGGCTCCATCGAGAGACACGGATAAGCGACAATAACAACCAAATTAAGCATGCAGAGGCAGGCATCAGGGGTGTCGAGCAGATATTGGTGAGCCGTGGGCTAGCGGCAAGCTCAGTGGCCCCGGGTCCACGCTGGTCCGCTGATTCAGGGGACGAAGAAACGCCATCATGCAGCCAGAAATCTGCACTGTGAAATTAGAGTAGGGTGTGAAAGTGGAAAAACCAAATAAGCATGAGGTTGAAACGCGGCATCACGCTCTCTCGCCTGTCTCATTTCCATCCCTCAACGCTGTCAAACTCGATAAAGAAGAAAATTGTCTACGGTCAGAAGTATCTTAGTTTCTCTGTTGTGACTAATGTGCCGTCTTTGGCTGTGATAATACTGTTATTACTCTTTTATCACTATTTATTATAAAATATACTCAAAAGAGATGACTATTTAATATAAGAATCTGTAAGTAACTGATTTTCTAACTATGTTAATAATTTTTTATGCAATTTCTACTATTTTTTATTCTAATTTCTTTCCTAACAGAGGTCAATAGCTGGACTGCGGCTCATAACATCATGAACAAATGGCATGTGTCCCTACACTGCTATACCATCACCATGCGCTGCCCCGTCACAAAGTAACTTTATAACTTTCTTAAAAGTGTATTTTTCTTTGTCACTTTGTGTCATTACTTTACAATTACTTTGACAAACTGCAGCCTGGGATCCCTTGACTCTTTCCTCTCAGACTTTTTTAGTCGATCTGAAATCCTCCTTTGACCCTCTGACATGCTGCTGCCTTCATGCTGGCAGCTGTAATAGCATCCTATCCACAGAGACCTGACTTCTGGTCTAACACTGCTTCTTCCGCTACCACACACACACACACACACACACACACACACACACACACACACACATACATACATATACACAGTAAATCAGGCTTAGTTATACCCTGCCTGTTACACTGATTACTGATTCTTACTCTCATTCTCTCTCTTTCATTCTCTCTCTTACTCTCTCTCTCTCTCACACGGTTTTTGAATTAGAGGAATTGATGTATTGGTACTACATTATACAGGTACACACACACACACACACACACACACCACACAGGTCGTAGGTATATTAAAGACATACACACACGCATACACTTTCACCTGCTTGAAACAAAATAACACACTCTGAAAAACTAACAACGATACACACACTGACACCTCCCCCTGTTACCTTGATCTTCAGGGCCGTCACTGGCTTGGTGGCTGACTGAAGGTGGAGACTCCAATCTTAGAATCCATGGCCACACACACACACACACACAGGCAGGTCATGTAGAGCGGCAGCAGGAACAGGCACGGGCCGGGAGAGAGCTGGTCTACAGCACTCACAACATACCAGGCCTAGTTATACCCTGCCGGTTTGAGGTACACTGATTACTGATATTACACACACACACACACACACACACATGCACACACACTACCTTCACTGCAGGGTATGTGTAAACTCACCATGCAGAAGCAGGTTTGCTGCATTAAACACAAGCATATGCTAGCAAGGAGTCTTACTATGATCTTGCACACAGCACTCCACTAGACTGGGCTTCAGCACGCTACACTAGTCGGTATTCCAGTGCATTACATTGGGCAAGGCAGGCTAATGCTAGGTGATGCACTGCCACAGTAGCTACAACAACTGCGGGCCTTGCTAGCAGGATGCTAGGCTAGGCTAAGCTAATCTAGGCCTCCTGCAGTCATTGGTGTGAGAGCCCATTTTCACAGTTCACACCCGACCTGCTAATGGCTGATCTTTCATTCACGCTCTCTGTTGATTGTGCAGGCAGGGGGTTGGCCAATCGTACAGTTCGCTAATGTACCGTACATAGCGAGGATAATCGGTGAGAGCAATATGCATGCTAATGTTCTGTTGGCCATGAAAACCGAGGTCTGGTAATCTGGGAATACTTTCCAGCAAGATCCTCGAGTGAGTTCTGTGTGTGTGTGTGTGTGTGTGTGGGGGGGGGGGGGGGGGGGGGGGGGGGGGGGGCTTCGATGGACATTTTGAGATTCAATCAAGGATACATGCTACAGTACTTTTTTGAACTTGCAATCAGTGAAATCCACTGATAGGTTTTCCAGTTAGGGAAACAATATGTGTATGGGATCTACATATGTAGCCATCATAGAAGTCCACCGTTTTACTGCGTGTGCTGCGTACAGCAGTGAATTAGTGCGGTCCTATGCAGATCTTGTGTAGGGAATTGTTTAGAAAACTTATTTTGTGTCTTTTCAGCTGTCAGAAAGCGCAAAGAATGAAATGGAGGTCAATTCATTTAGAGACAGAATTTTTTGTTACAAATATAAGCTCTGCCTCTTGACTATTAATTGAAGAAAGATATTGGACAGGTAAATGAAGGGGAACTTCTCCAGTAGGGCTACCACTGTGTGATCTCTGAGTCCTAAGCTCTTTCAGGCTGTATCACAGGGATAAACAACCGATGGAGGGCCGAGAGTCTGCAGGTTTTCATTCCAATCAAGCACTACAGCGGCTGATTTCACTGATTAGTTCCTCCTCTCTGGTTGAACGTGTGCTAATCAGTGAAATCAGCTTATGTAGCCTAGCCTTTGGTAATGAAAAAATGCATACTCTTAGGCTTTCATGGTTACCCAACCCTGCTCTCAACTATCTAACCCCCAACCAAACATTTCATATACAACGAAGGAGAATAAATAATGGGGTTTTTCTTTTTTCCAGCTCCTTCATCCCCACCTCTATTTTATATTATTCGTAGGCCATTCCCTATTGCAATGCTAATCCTTAATGTCACTAGACTGCTATTACGATTTGAGGTGATGTCCAATTAATTGAAATGTAATTTGCTCACTGACAGCATAAGCCAGACAGCAACCTGAAAATATATTTAAAAGTTGTGAAATGTCTTTATTCCAGTGCAAAAGAGTTACTTGTTTAGAAACATCCTGCCAAAGTTACCAAAGTTGTGCCTAAAAAGCAGAAAGATGTCTACAAAAGTGATACAGTAGAGTGTATAATGATGGAATTCATGGCACTGGATTGAAGAGGGTTTATCAGGAGCATGTTCGGTGAAGTTTTCAAATCATCAAGAATCTATGTAGATTAATACAGCTTTAATCTATATGACAACAAACAGCCTGATGATGTTACTGAGCGAACAGAGAGGCAGGGGAGCTAAGACTGAAGGAAGAATGGGTGGACCCTTGCAAGAAATTCCTCATACATCAAGGCAGCGCCCCCAAGGCAGTGTGGGGCTGTTAACGGCATAAGCACATTTCCCTCCCTGTAATTAATGTCAGTAAATACAGAGAAATACTGTACACATTCTCCACAGTTGCCTCGCCTTCATTGTATTCAGAAATTCTAATTGACGTTAAGCATGTATCAGTTTAGCATTTTCTGTGTCAGTAAAAAGCTATCAGGCGTGCTGATGTGAAACATGTTGCATCCGCCTCCCTCACAGGTTTTTCACAGTGCATTAGGAGAACCTTGTAGAAACAGTCACTGAGATCACACTGCATTTTCTGTGCGACTACACATCCTTCCCCTGTGGACGGGCTCGACTCTGCTACGCTGTCCATCTGCATATCCAAGCTCATCCCAGAGAGTCCAATTCCGCCAAACATGACAAACTTCCTCAACTAGATTGGATTATAGCAAGAGCGGGAGCATGCAGCCACAGCCACGGTCTTAAATGCTCTCCGGGCTAAAGAGAGACTGATAGAGTTGGTGCCAAGGAAGCATAATTAATGTTCCTTTCCTTACAGTGGCGAGTGATAGTCCACTCATAGCCAGTCGTGGCTCCAGGGCCTCTGCTCATGATGTGTGTCCTGTGCTTGTCTGATCTCATACGGTCGCTGGCCTTTTTTCTAAGAAGAATCTGTCTCAGACAACACTCAGCTGTGCTCTGTGGTCATAGGAGATACACTCTTACAAAACAGGGCATCGAGCCGCATAACAGAAACCCTTTACTCTGCTCAGACAGAGCACGTCACGCAAACAGCTCATAGCTATTTTAACAGCTGATTCAACCTCTGTTTTTCATACTTCTTGAGCGGCTATCTTTATCAGTGACTACCCCTCTCTCCCTCTTGTTTTGGGATAATCTGCCCCCTTTGTTGAATGATGAATTGAGTCATGGCGAGCCTCTCCGTGTCCCTTTTGATCGAGACCTTTGTCTAGTACAAGATGGCTTTAACCTCCTGAACCTCTTCTCCCCCAGAGGTTTTACTTACAAGCACTCTCGTCCTCCGTCTGGCTGACCCGTGGCTTTAGAGGCATCAGAGGGGCAGCGAGGTGTAAATCCGTTGCTCTCACAGACCCCTACCACCAACACTCTCCCTTACACAATTAACGCAGAAGTGACACATGAAGCCTAGTAGGCAGGGAAAGGTAAATCCACATGTGCTGAAAGACTGCTTTTGTGGTAAGGCTTAAGCAAATTATTGCAAAGGTTCGCTGCTGTTTCCAGTGATGTAGAAATAAAATAAAAATAAAAGCTGTATATATGACAAGTCCAGTTTAAAGACAGTCAGAAGTCAAGCTCCCAGCAATAGTGGAATAGCATGCATTTATGTTTTATTTTCTGGAAAAGGCCATATGACACCACTTTCTACCATCTAGGTATGAAAAAATATGGATAAACTCTTTTCCAAAAATACAAATAACAGCAGGTAAACTTAAGTCAGGCAAACTGGACTTAGTTGAGTTCCTAGTTCATTAGATTCCCGGTTGTTTTGGGAAGCATCAGACCAGCAGGGGTCAGTAGTGCACCACTGTCAGAGTTTCTTATCACTGGCTGAACCGCTTTCTCTCACAAACCAGCTGCACTGAGCTTTTACAATGGGAAACACAGGCAACACTCATTACACAGTCTACAAGCATTACATAAAATATATTAAATATCATAAAGTAGTTGTTCCAGCATGTGTATACCATATAAAAAGAGGATAGTGATATCAATAAATATTTAGCAAAAAAAATAAAAAAATAAAACTAGAACCCTAATCCTATCCCTAACACACAAATAAGACAAATTATTATTAAAAGCCCTCAGATTGCCAAAACATAAAATTAATTATGTTCTTGCTTACAAGTTTCCCATTAAAAATGAGGATGAGGAACACAACTTCAGGGAAAACCCTTAACAGCGGAGGGCTCTTATTTTTAAATCATAATGAACTTAGGTTAGAGTAAGAGGCTGAGACATCACATGGATGCACAAAGGTAGAGACAGCCATTACCTTGTAATTGTTAAATTTAATCAGGATTTATAATACACACCTCAGTGAATTCAGATAGCCCCTGACATTCTGCCCTAAATTTAATTCACTTCATTTATAGGTCTAATTAGATAGTATTAGACTGCATGTCTAACTATCTATTTTTGCTGTCTCTGCATAATGCTGTCAATGTTTATCATGCAGGGCTGAAATGTGGCCACAATTATTCCATTGTGTGACTATTAAAAAATAACATATCTCAATAAAAAATGAAGAAACCACTAACTTAAAAACAAACGCCTCATACTGCAATAAACAAAGCCTATATATTTGCATCAGGATACATATCAGCATGCTGATATGCCATGTTTCTCGGCTTTCATGGTTAGAGGGACGGGGTGGCAGCGCAGCGTCCAGCATGGGGAGAGACTGACACACTTTCTCTCTGTGTTTTCACCCTCAGGCAGAGAGCTAATTAAGGAGGGACTCTGGTTTTATTTACTGTCAGCTCCTGGCCCCTGGGTGTGTGCGTGTGTGTGTGTGTGTGTGTGTGTGTGTGTGTGCGTGTGTGTGTGGGTGTGTTACACTGATTTTGCCCTACCCTATCTGAGACCGTTCTCAGTCACACCAGTTTAGTTGGGCCTTGCCATTTTGCCCATATTCAGCCGGCGGCACAATGATAGCAGTAATGCTGACCGTTATCCATTAGCTAAAGCTTCTCTTAGAAGGGTATCTCCGCGGCACGGGGAGGTGCTGGGCAGGGCAGCCAGCGCTGTGGGGAGAGATGTAATTACTACGTCCTCAATATGATACAGATATCACACAAAACCAAAGCTGTGATCTGGAGATTCCCTGTGCAATTTGCATCAGAATGAAGCAGCAGAGTAGAATGGTTATAATAGAGATCATTGTAGCATCTTTCAATCATAATATATCATAACATATACACTGAATGTACAAAGTATTAGGGACATCTTCCTGATATTGAGTTGCAGCCCCTTTTGCACAATCCACATCTCAATTGTCTCAAAGCTTAAAAATGTTTCACTAACTTCTCTTTATCTCCATCTCCAAGGGAAATCAATAAAGGATAATGACTTTTACCTAGATTCACCTCATCAGTGTACTTCATTAAAAGATTAAGTGTTCCTATTCCTAATATTTTGTACATTCAGTGTGTTATAAAGCACTTGACATTATCATGAGTGCATTTTCATCATGGCTAGCCCCAGGGAGAATCAAACCCCTAACGCTCTACCCACTGAGCACTACAGGACCGGTTTATTTTTCATTTTTACTTCATTGTGATGCTGTATTTTTAGCAAATCAGACCCTATTCTCGTAAACTGTAGCTAATCTCTCTCAAATGTATAGCCATGTATAAATAGCCATTGTCTGTGTGTTGACTGTGGATGGCCAGTTGTAGTTAAGCTGACAGTGGACGTCCTCCCGTCCAGCTGATGTTGATCAAACAGAACCTGCAGTCCCCCACCGGCCCCAAACTGATTCAAACAGTACCTCAGCAGGACTCTCTTTACAGGGTTCCACTAAAGCTCCATTTGTTGGTGACAGCGCTGCTGCAGAGGTGACACACCACAGTGACAGGGGCAGCCTCCCCCCCACCCCTTCCACCACCATCCACTCACCCAGCGGTGGTGCCCCAGCGAGCCCTGCACCTCGCCCACGTCAGTCAATAAACCGCAGGCGGCCACACACAACATCCCTGACAGACTGAAAACGTTGAGGAAGTGTGGGGAAAGACAGGATAAATAGGGAAAGTAACTGAAAGAAAGGAACTGATGGATGGATGGAGAAGAGCGGTTCAGCTGTATCTGAGCAGCGAGCACAGCAAGAGGAACTCTCATTATGTGCTGTTGTTTCTGACAGCGATGGTGCTGTAGCTGTTATGGGGAGTTGATGACCCAAGTGACCCGGAAAGCAAGGCGTGGCCCACACAGCTGTGGTCACCGTGGTGATCTCACACAGTGTAATTAATGCACGCAATCAGAGGTGTCTACGTATGTGTGTGTGTGTTGTGTGTGTGTGTGTGTGTGTGTGTGTGTGTGTGCGTGCGTGAACACGCGTGCAGGGGTTTGCCTGCTTATTACAACCAAACAGTGAGTTACAATCTGACAACAGAGAGCTCTGGGTAATTTCCCATCATGCCTCATCAGGAACAGTGGGGGGCCAAGAGCCTCGCCACATCAGCTCACACTCGGACCTGGGTAGAAAATTACCATCATTAAACAGCGATGTGTGAGGGAGAGAAAGAGGGAGCCAAAAAAAGAGAGGCCGTGATAGACAATGGGATAGACGGAGACAGGCGGAGTGGGAGACAGACACTTGAGACGACTGATACAAATGGAATCAGATGAAAGGAAAGAGGCAGATAGGCACACGCGCACTACAGTACATGCCAAAATCACGATGCAGTATTGATCAAGGCGAAATGGAGTTCTCAGCATCCACGGACCTCAAAAGACAAATCTATAATATAATTCCATCTTGACAAAAAAAAAAAGAAAGAACCTGGCTTCACCATTTTTCTCCTCTTTCTTTTCTCTGTCTGTCTTGTTCTCCCTCTCATTAGCGAGTAGCTGTGATTGTGTCGGATCGAAAAGTGTCTCTGTATCGATCCAGGCGCTCCTCTGGGGACTAATGCAATCAGTGCCCTCTGCCTCTGGTTTTGCACGTTGTGGGCTGAGAGGCAGGTGGTGGAGGGTGAGATTAGTGGTGGGACAGGTGGAGGTATAGACAGGAGTCTTGTTATTGTTTGCACATGCCTTGTTGATCCCTCATACATACGCATGCTTATGCACACGCATTGTGTTCCATGAGAAAATATACATTTTTTTTTAGAAGTCATACAGAGTGAAAATAGGTTATTTAAACCCTTTACTTAAAGCAAAGGGAGACAATCTGTTGCCTGTCAAATTTCAGTCTTTGTTTCATAACTGCAATGCAAACAATGTGATCGATAAATGATCTGTGGGGAGGCGCTGAGCTAAATCCCAATCTGTGACCTCTCATCTTAAATCAGCTTAACGTAACAGCCAGGGGTAAATGTCTGGGTGGAATATGAGCAGATATTAAAATTGCAGTTATAGACATATCACTTAAATCACAAGCATGTTGTGTGCTAGGCTGAGTCGTGGTTGTTGTGGGAGGGACAGGATCATTCCTGACAGTCCACGGTCCCTCAGCTCCCTGGCTGTCTTGACAGCTCCACTGGGCCCATGGCTCTTCTTAACTCCTTCTGTCTTCCTATCTTTTTCTCAGCCCCGTGCTGCAAGTGTTTAGCCTCCTATCCTCTGCCATTACCTTCAGTGTCCTTGCACATATGTCTACAGCTTGCCGTTACCCACCTTGACTCTCTCTCACTCTCTCTTTTCTCTCTGTCCAATCCCACAACTCTCTTTTACTTCCTCCTCCTCCCCGTCTCTCTCTCTCGCTCTCTCCCTCTCTTTCTCTTGTGAAATTAGCAAAAAATAGCATCACTTGATCACTTGGCTGAGAGTTCACCTGGCTGCTTTGCTGGCTGGAGATGAGAGAAAGGAAGGAAAAAAAAACGAATGAGATGGAAAATAAACAGAGAAAAGAGGAAAGAGAGAAAAACCCAGGAGGAGAGATGGACATATGCAGAACAGAATTTATGTTTTGTTGAGGAGGGGTCACACTTTGCCCATCACCCCCGGCCCCTTTATAAACACATACTGTATCCTCTTTAAAGGCACACACGCACACACACACACACACACACACACACACACACACACACACGCATACAACACACACACACACACATTCCCCATGTAAAGGCCTACACAGATGCGCTCTTGGTGAGGAGGAGAGAGAGAGTCTTTGCATGGATGACCCAGTTGGGCTTGTGCCAGTTCTGGAAGAGCCTGGAGCCAAAGCGTAGACCTGGAGACACACACATACACACACACACACACACGCACGCACACACATACACAGACACACACACACACACACACCATCTGGTCCTGTGCCTTTTAATAACTGGAACAAGGCACAAGATGTAGGCAGCATGGTGCATGGTTTCCCATCAGCCTGGCAGCCAGAGAGCAGTAAGTAACAATAGCAAGATCCTTAGCCCTCAGAACAGTAAATACACAACGCATTACAGGTGTAGATGGAAACGCAAGGCAGCGGATGAGGCCTTTGTTTGCAGAAAATTGGGGAATTTGTTGAAGGGGTGTAATGCTTTCTGGGTTTCGGCACGCAGGATGTTCAAAAAGATGCGGCTGCTCTCCCGTACTCTCCGTCTCGCTATACCCAGCATAAATTCTTTCTCTTCCTTTGCTCTTTCCCTCTCTTTTCTTCCTCTCTGTCTTTCTCCCCTGCTGCGTACAGGAGTCAGTCTGACTTTTGATCCTGACATCTGCGTCTTGCAGGAATGTCTGTGTGCTCTCTCTGCCCTCTGATGTAGCTCCAGGAACTAATGGAATGTGAAAGAGACAGACGGGCTTCTCGTCTGAAAAACACTGCCCTCTCTCCCTACACGTGTGTGTGTGCGTGTGTGTGTGTGTGTGTGTGTGTGTGTGTGTGTGTGTGTCGGGAGGGCACTCTCGCTCCCACACATATCTACTGTCTGCTTCAATCCAGCCATTTCCATAGCATCCCTGTGAAATGAAATGAAGAAGGGGGGGGGAAGATGACAAAACGAGCGGAACACCTCAATTTACATTTCATTTAGAGTGTGTATCACTACAGACCAAACCGAGATAGCCTAGTCCTGACCCGCACACGGCAATACGGTACATGGTTTTACATCGGCTAACCTTTGAGCTGCAGTGTACGGGTTAATCCCACAACTCTTTCACTTTCTCTCTCTCTCTCTCTCTCTCTCTCTCTCATTCTGCAGAGAGAGTCTGAAGGTCTAAAAGGGTGTTTACAATTCGCTAATCTGACTTCAAAACCAGCTTAACTCTGGGAGACATCAAAGGTGCGCGCGTGATGGCCCCACTGATCCCAGTAAGGGGGGGATGTATGATAGACTGGAAACACAGTGAGAGAGGGGGGGGGAAGAGAAAGGAATGGAAGGAACAAGAGGAAACTAGATATTTCTGAGATCTTGTGATGACTGTCTCACTTGATCCAAAAACAACTGTTCCAGACTTATGATAAGGCTTAAAAACAAAAAAGGACTTCATGAGGAAGGTCATACTTTTTGTGTCCACCATATCCCTCTGTGGGTTGATTGGTTTCAGATCAATCAAATCAATGAAATAATCAATAGAAACATGTGTGTTCATTAACATGGAGGGTAATCACTGTCACACACATCTAACAGTCCAGCTATAAATTGTTTGTGTCCCCATAATTAATACATCCTTCTGGGTCTATCATTTTATCAAAATCATTCATGATGAATAGCCAGTTAATACATCTGCCTCTGCGTTTAATAAACATATTCATTAAGAATTGATAGCCATTTTCAAATACAATTTCAGGAAGTGGACAGGGAAGGCTTTGTCCTGGTGAGGCTAACTAATGATGGAGAGCTCATTTAAACAAGAATTGCATGAATATCCGGATAGGAGGAAACGTAGGCAAGGTAAAATTAGCCAGTAATAAATGAACATTGTGGAAATACGTCTGGCATTAATTGTCATCCAAAGGTCACGGTTCATTAAATTACCATTAAAGAGTTTGACAAAATATATTTGGTGCTCATTGAGGTATGCTGGCTTTGTGAAGTAAAATGTATAAATAACTGTAATAACTATAGCTGTGTTTCTAAGACCTATTAATATCAGATGGAGAGGAGAAGCCTATTCTGCAGGGACATTATCAAGGGATTCGCGCTATTAACAGATGTATTTTTCCTCCTCCTTGAACACGTAGAAATAATGCAAATTATAATAAATTGTAATCTAATGAATAGTCAGGCCAAAATGAGGACAGTATGATTTGATGGAGATGAACTGATCGCAATCCTATTAGTTATTCAGTATGTGTGTTGAATACATCTCAATGCAAAGTTCTTTGTGATTTCAAGTTTGTCCCACATTTCTATTGAGCTATCAGGAACAGACATGCGAGACAGCCTGGAGCAAACATCTGCTCACATATGTACACATATGTATAAACATACACAGGCTGACATACATGCCCACGCGCACACTGGACCCGTTGGAGCCCAAACACTTCAACAGAAAACAAAGGCTAGACAAGGGAGAGAGGAAAGAGAGAATGGAAATAAAGAGAGAAAAAGAGTGTACAGTATGTGCACATTTGACTAAGTCTAGGAGAAAGAGAATGAGAGAGAGAGAGAGAGAGGGGGGGAGAGAGAGAGGGAAGGGAAGGAGAATGTGTGTGTGTGTGTGTGTGTGTGTGTGTGTGTGAGAGAGAGAGAGACAGAGAGAGAAGGAGAGAGAGAGGGAGAGCGAACATGAGACGGAGAGACTCGGGTGGACAGACACTGATTCCCCCAGGTGCATGTTGGGTAAGTCTTCAATAATATGGAGTGACAAGGAACAGAAGGAGCCGATTTCTCCTCATGTCATATCCTCTTTCTCTTCTCGCTTCCTGCTTCTTGTCAACAGGACTTTAAACTGGTGTTTGTTAAATTGGATGTCAGGGGCAACAGAGGACTTTGTTACATCGAATGATTGTCTGTTATTCGTGTGCATGTGATGTGTTTGCCCGTGCACGCACGCACGTGTGTGTGTGTGTGTGTGTGTGTGCGTGTGCATGTGTGGGTGTTCAATGCCGGCGTTTAGGTGTGGTAACATGTTGTCTCGTGGTATTAGGAGGTCCGGGCTGGAGAATGAAACACTGTTGAAAGACCTTAGCGCCAGAAATTTTAGAACCCAGCTTCAATATGTAATGTTACAGCATTGCAACACGCGCCATACAAAGACAAAAACCTCCATTATACTGATTCACTGAGCTCCCAACCACAGTGGAATCCCCACTGTATTGGATGGCAAAGCCCCTGGAGCCTTCATTGTGCACCCATGCCACTGTAGCAGGTCTGCCCTGCCTTTCCAGGAAGCCTCAGATGAGTAGGAAGCCCCTGGACATCTCTGCTAATCACTCATCCCTAAACAAGCACTTTCTAAATGACCTTAGAGAGACAGAAACAAGAGACAGACAAACCACACAGCCAAACAAGGCCCCCAGGCCTCTCACCAATTTAAATCCCAATTAGATTTTCAGATACTCTCAAGAGGTAGGTGTGTGTCCGTGTGTGTGTGTGTATGTGTATGTGTGTGTGTGTGTGTGTGTGTGTGTGTGTGTGTGTTGTCAGATAACCAGTTCTTCATATAAGCAACAAAGGTCATTCCCTGTCTGAGTCGGTGTATGTTATTGTTGCGATTAGTGTGTGTGATATTGTTTTGACTGTCATTGTTACAATCACAGAAGCAGCTGACCTATGACTGGAAAAAATAGAGGATCACATTATTGTCATTGTCAGAATATTTTCAGGTTCGCTATCTTGCTATAGCAAGTCAATACTGATAATGAAAAAGTGTTCGACGTTTAGAAGAATCTAAAACAACTGGTGGAACACACACACGCGCACACACACACACACACACACACACACACTACCTGTATTATTACTGCCGTAGGTTCCCACATTATGGTAGGCTTGCTAAAGGCATCCAGAATAAGTAGCTAAATTGTATTTGTTGTGATACACCATGTCTATGAGGGTTGTATCAAGCTGCCTCCAAATAATAATTTAAAAAAAATGTTTTGCACTAGCCAAACTCACCACCCATTTCCAACTTACTTCCTCATATTCTGCAGTCTTCAGCACAAGACTGAGTCGGTTCCATATATAAGTAATTGTTTAAACAGTATTTCA
The DNA here is from genome assembly GCF_046629955.1 of Centroberyx affinis. Lineage (NCBI taxonomy): Eukaryota > Metazoa > Chordata > Actinopteri > Beryciformes > Berycidae > Centroberyx > Centroberyx affinis. The sequence goes on along the minus strand of NW_027280214.1, from coordinate 167,520 downwards.
CCCATCTGAACAATGACCATATGGATGGTGTTAAGCATTTTATATGTTAAAGAGTTTCAACTCAGTCTGTTAGGTTGAAATCACAAGCACCTTTATCTACAGATAAAGAAAAATGGGATGAGTTTTGGGTAATGGCAGCTAGAGCAACCCATTGACTTTATAATGGCACTAAACAAACACACACGCACACACACACACACACACACATGCACACCCGCACAACACACGCGCACGCGCACGCGCACACACGCACACACACACACACACACACACACACAGCAGATGGCCCCTCCCCCCCTCACCTCTCACATTAGGGTCCCCGTGGCAACAGGTCAAAACAGGTCCCACCTGAACGGGGCCTTTCTGGTTCACAGGTGAGCCCTCTCTCTTCCTCTGCCTCTTCCTTTCTTTATAGTCGTCTCCCACATCTCTGTCTGACAGCAAATGAGCGCAGGTCAGAATGTGCCGGGTTACTTCTGCAGGCCAGATGGGATTCGATAGAGATGACAGTCGGTGGATGACCCACCTGATGTAACCATATTGTAGCTAGAGACACCTTTTCTCGTCCTTTTGATAACCCCAGCGCAGAGGTGAACACACACACGTACACACACACACACACATGCACACACAAGCGCACGCAATCATGTGCAGCCTTGACTTCAAATGGATGCGATATTGTAATACTGTAAAATGAAAGCAGCACACATATCAAGTAGGGTATTAGTCTTTTTGTGACTACTGTGGCAGGACTGAATGAGGTTTTAGTCAGTTAGGCGGTCATGCACCACTGCCTCATTTCCCCCACAGCCTCTAGGTGGCAGTATTGTCATATCAACCTCTCAGACTGACAGCTCTGTGCTCCAGCTTTCTCAACTCCACAAAAATCTCCACACCCTTCATCCAGACTAGAATAATACAACTCCTGCTAAAGGTTCATCATCTACCTTGCACTCTTTCAATGCAGCGCAAAATATTCAATGCTACTCAAAATATTCCATCCCCCCCCAGAAGCTGCCAGAGGGTAATGGCCATTCTGTTTGCATTTGATGCTGCATAAAAGATAAAGCTGTCAAAGTTATTAGCTCAGAAAAATCTATTATATATACAACATATACACAGAAGACCACAGCATAATGTTGTGGGTCTTGCACATTAATTGGAAAGCATCTATCTACTGATGTAATAATCACTTCCCAATTAATATGGTTTGAACTTGACCCCCAGCTGACCTTGTTGACTGAAAAATAATTTTGCTGTTTTGGTTAATTCTCTGCACAGTGCAAAAATACTTTTCATTTTTTCAAGAAACAAGGACACAATAAATAGGCTACAGTACATGACTCAAAGGTGAAGTCAACAAAAGCTCTCATCACCACAGTGATAAAGCCATCTACAGTGTTTTTTTGTTTTTTTTTTTTTGCTTGGCTTTAGCCTCAAAATCAGCCGGGCCCACATATGTGTGTAGCTCTTTCTTAATGAGCTATAGGGAGAGAGGTGTTTGGGGTCGGGGTGGGTGTGTGGGTGGGAGCATTGCGTGCAGAGCAGCACTTGTTCTGACGACAAGAGTGAGCGAAGAAGCGAGGCAGCAGCAGACGCATGATGTGTACAAGTGAGCGACACACAATTAGACTCATTATTGTATCCTGGAGATGAGAGAAGTGCATCGTGGGCAGTTCCCCCGCTGTGACTTGGCAGCCTTTTGAGACGGTGAGTCACGTACACATGTGCACATCTCCCACAACAATACACTAGAAATACTTAAAACAGCCTGCACTATTCATGCTCTCTCCAGCCATCAATCACACAATTTACACACATCAATCAAATGATATTTAGGTATCTCGCCAACTCACCAACTCACCTGCACTAGGTACAGGTTTCTCAGCAGATAGACACTCAACTGCGGGCCCGTTTTCCATCCTGGCTTGAGGACACTGGGATATGAGCGGCACAGCTATCCTGCATCACTAGACACAAGTCCTGAGCACATTCTGGCCTTAGTTCTCCAGAGAGATCGTTCTCCATGTGGACAGGCCTCATTGGCTTGTACGGGGTTGACAGTAGAGCGGATATAGCGAATCTCAGGCAGCACAAACTAATAGCCACCGTTAATAGTTTGGGTATTTATACACACGGGCTACAAGACGCCTCCTTGCGCCCTTGTTTTTCCCTCCTTCCTTGGCTGCAGGACTGTGGGTGCACCTGGACTCCCCAGTAGAGTGCAGATCTGACAGCTAACAGTGCACTGTGTCACGGTGTGCACTGATTGTCTTATCTGCTCATTTATCACAGCTGAATTGGAACCATCCTTGCTTGAAACCTGCTTTCAGACTTTGTTCGGGTGACTTAGGATGCATGATGCTGCAATTGTTGAGCTTTCAGAATGGAGGTTCCGTGGCAAATATATTCAAGGTTATTTTAACAAACCAAGATAGTTGCATTTCACGACTCTATTTCGCCAGCCTGAGATAATAATGACAATTAGCCTGCCACTACGGCATAGTAAGGGTTTAGGATACAATGTCCTGTGCAAAGACTGTTTCAGCAGATTGACACAAGATTACTCCCTGACCAGTGTAGGTTTCTCCCGCTCCGAGTAGCCTTAAATGGGATCTTGCATGATTGCAAAATTTAAAAAATACATCAATGTGCGAGAAGTGGCTGGCTCCGTAAAGCTGTCCACACAAGCTGTTTGCACACAAACCAGCGCTGATGTCTTCTGTCAGCCCTCATTTTGGTAAACACTGATGTCTATGTGAGGAAAGGGAGTGACAGGTGCATGATTGAGGTACTTAAAAGCAGCCACTCTCAGCAACTCTCCCCCTCTCTCCCTATCTCCCTGGGTTGCTGTGATTCTCTTCATGCACTTCTATCCTGACATTATATGCATCAGCTCTCTTTCATCTCCTGTCTCATCTTTTGGGTCACCTTCGGCTGAACTAGTGCACCTTTGGCAAGCTTTAGTTTTGATTGTAAAATAGTTTAAGACGTAATAACATAACAATAACATCACCTCATTATCTTTCGGAGAGGCAGAATATCCCACTGTTTTGACAATAAGAACAGTAGCGCTTCTTCGGGATAGGACGAACTTGTTGGCTTCACGTGGACTTTGCCATCCTTTCAAAGACTTTGTGAACAAGTCCCCTTTAACGAGATCTGTAAAAGATAAACATTAAATATGCATCCGGATCTTCTGCTTGGGCGAGTGGACTGAATCTGTATGAATGGCTAATGTGTTGCTGTGACGGCAAGCAACTAGATTGATCACTCATTACGATATCTGCTCCATTGGCCATTAACACCCGCAAGGAGCCTAACCACGGGCCCCATCACACACCAGGGTTAAATTGAGAGTGAAGAAGTGAAGATCTGCGTGTGTGTGTGTGTCTGTGTGTGTGTGCGTGCATGTGGGAGGTATAAGGTTGGTGCCATGAACTGAATACGGTCAGCTGTAGGCTGCAAGGGGCCTTAAAATTGGTGAAGGACAGAATGATAGCGTAGGTGTGTGTATCGGGGTTCAGGTGTCTAGGTGTACATAAAGTGTACAATACATTGCTGTAGTTTCTCACCGGGGAAGCTGCCCCCTGCATTTATCACACTCACTAAACACATTAGGCCACAATGCAGCAGATCAAAGCCTCTCCATTAACCCAGATGGCTCTTCAATGGAGGAAAATCATATGTGAGATATTATTAGAAATGGACTGGGCACTGTATAGGCGTCTGCCCTCTCATGTGGCCCGCTGGAGCCCAGAGGAGCTCGACTTTCCCTCCTGGTGGCCTAGTGCTCACAGCTGATCCAAGAGGAGGAAAGAACAACACATGTAAATTTAAGTTGAGAGTTGAGAGGTGTTTCACACCCAACGCCAAGGGCCGTTGTCAAAAGAGCAAAATTTAATAACCTGCCCATGACACCTGCACACACACTCTCTTTTTCACACACAAACACACGCACACTTTCTCTTTCTCTCTCTCTCACACACACACACCTGCCCATGTGAAGGATTTACTTCTATTACACACAGAACATTGAACATGCCAATCACCCAAGAGTGCAGCTGTCTGTGTGTTGTCTGTGAACTGTCTGCATTCCTTTCGAAATGAACTGTGCACCTCAAACTCTCAGACATGCCGCTTTAAATCGTGAAGTGGGGACAAATGTCATGACACACTATTCCATCATTTTCATGTCAAAGACGCTCAAATCGGTTTTAGTTATCATAATCGAAACGAGCGATGCTGACTCAAATTTTAAAAATGTAATTTGTACCACAGTCATGCGCTTACTGTACCATAGCAAAGAGAAATACTTACTAACGACTTTCATTCAGAACACAAACAAACACAATAAGCACATCCACTCTGCTACTGTACAGTCTCACACTCCCTCACCATTCTTTGCTTTAATCCCAAGATGTCAGACCTTTTAAGCTTAGCTGATGCACAGACTTTACAGTTACAGACAGCTGTTGTAATTCTGGTTCTGAACTCATGCTAGCAATAATGAAATTGTGAATCAAAAGGTGGGTAAACTACAGTATAAACACCGGTCAGTGGTCACCATAGGCTGACAACAAAGAAACAAATAAATCAATGTACACATATATATATATATATGTATATATATATACATATATATATATCGACATTCAGAAAGTATTCATTTTGGGATAATTTCCTTGAAAATAACTTATTTTCATGCAACTTGCATCAGACAGATACAGTACTACCTTGTATTATGTATACTAGCCCAGTGGTTCTCAACCACTGGACTAGTAGACCCCAGGGGTTCCAGGGGGTCCCCAGCAAATTGATAAATGAAATGAAATTGATGAAATTGATAAACTGTTAAACTTCACCATTATTTCATTTACAAGAAGTTAACACCATTAGAGAATGTAGCAGAATGACTGTTTTGATCATAGTTTCACTGTTATCTCTCTACCTACAATACAGATAGTCATGGAATTCTGGACAAAATCATATCTGACAATAAAAATATTCTCAGATTTGGGTCCAAGAGACAAAATCAGATCATATGGGGGTCCGTGGCCCTAATGTGGACTAAATTAGGGGTCCTTGATATGAAAAAGGTTGAGAATCACTGTACTAGTACTGTATCAGTTTAAAAGAGATGTGGAGGAAATTAATTTAGGTGTGTTCTCCCTCCACAACGTTCCTGCATACTGATCAAAGCCAAGTTCCCCAAATCAACCAGCTTCAAACCCAACTATAGGAGGGCCGGCAGTGGCTGTGAAGCGCTGTGTTTAAGGAGATGTCAGAGATGCGAGAGTGTTGACATAAAGCCTGTTTACTCCACTGTGCTCTCTCTGTAAAGATTCTGTCCACAGAGACCTCATACGGGGTGAGGGGACCCCTATTCATCTCCTCCCAAATGGGATAGCATCCTCCAGGGGAGAGGGGTGACACAGTTCCTGCCAAGGCGATGGGGAAGTCCTTCTGTAGATAATAGCAGTCGGCGGGGGGAACAACCTCAGCAGGCACCAGGCCAGACAACTGTCAATCAAAGTACCTCTCTTCTTTCTCCAATTTTGGTCGCCGCTGCTCCTCCCCTCTACGTGTCTCTCTTTCTTCCATCTCAGCTCCTCTTCCTCGCAGTGCGTACACTCCACAACACTCCAGTCCAGATCTCCAGTCTGGAGATACATAATATCAGTGAACATAATAGGCATGTGACTACGACATGGATTTGTTGGGGCTCAGACGAAGACGACGAAGACAAACATCAATTACAGATGCATAATTGTGAATAATAAGCCATTTTAATGGGTCAGCTAATTGCATATTAGCAAGGACATCAACAAAAATAAAGACAAAAAAAAAAAAACATCAGAAAATTCTGTCCGACTAGTGTTCTTATTTATACTTTCCATTGCTTCCCTTAGTGCATTAGATAACAAATAACAATCAACAATTGTGGATCCCTTATACCTAATTAGTAATTACCACAATGATAATTACACTACTGTGCAATGGCATGAAACAAATTGTTATGAGGATAAAGTGCATTCCCCTCTCAATTTGTTCAATTTGTAACTTTGAGTCTAAATCATCCATCCATCATTTCTAAAAAAAACAACAAAAACAAAAACAAAAGAAGCCGCTTGGAAGAGAGAAGAACAAGAGGATTAACAGAGAACTTGGGTTGATGGAGGCAACGAGCTTTTGCCAGTATCATATAAAGCTGACTGACGTTCCAAACAATAAACTGATACCACCTCACATTTGAAGGATTCCACTTTTGTAGAGGAAACCAGTTCTAATCACATTTCCTGTGGCATGTAATATTTTGAGACAAAATGCTACTAAACTTATGCTGCATCTCATTTCCTGTGGTCGCAAAGCCAGAATATATGACAGACAGCAGGTTTCATGTCAGCCCACTTTACCATTTCCTAATCTGCTTTGAGTAAATTCAAAGGAAAGAAAAACATTTCAGTGATACATAATATTTGAGTGCCCACAACAGTCAAGTACCTCAGCACAGGCCTTTGTAAATAGCTAATGATTTTCTACAGAAAGTAATATTGGAATATAACAAAATACCTTGATTTTAAAGTAATGATGTTTCCCAGACACTAGCATGAACTTTGAATGAATTACATGAATGGCTTCGATGTTGAGTGTCTACATGCACATCCAAGTATTTCACAGGTTCCTGACAAATGAATAAAAAAAGCAAGAGAGTCTGCATACCACACTACTCTCATTTGCACAGTTATTTACCAATTACCAGCTCTGTTTTTTATTTTTCATTATAAATGGTTTAGATGGCATCACAGAGAGATGGTACCAGGTGGATAACCAGATATTACTGTTAAGCAATGTAAGAATGGGAAATTTGTGTGGAAGGAAGCAAGCTAGAATGATTATGCCAATTTGTTGACATTTATCTACATTTATTTAAGTACAAATTCAGTTTCTAGAGAATCCACTCCTTTGCTGGAAGTTGCAACACTGCATTTATTTAATTTGTCTTGGAGATCAGGTTGTGACAGTGCTGTAAAAGGGAAAAGTGATATTCTGTGATATATTTTTACAGAGGACCTTAATTTATTGAGCCTGCTTGATTAACAATGACATTTGAAAGTACAGTAAACATTTAATAGAAATTACCAAATACTAGGAAAACCTTGGTTGTATTCTAATAGTTATCAAGATATCCAGTGGGAACGTTTCAGAGCCATAGAGCTTGTGGACCAGGGAGGCAGAAAGACACTCATTCAACACTCACTCGCTTTTAAATGCCAATCTGAAGTTGTGAGGAATGCTTGCTGATAAAAGCAGAACTGTCACCACCGCCCTGTAAAACTGGGAGAGATAACGCCATGCTTTGGCTTTAAGCTGTCTATTAATGAGACATCACTCCATCAGGGGTGGTCTGTTATGACAACTACCGGAGGCATTCTGTGTGTGTGTGTGTATGTGTGTATGTGTGTGTGTGTGTGTGTGTGTGTGTGTGAACGTGTGCTTGTGTGTATTTGGAGGGTTGCCACACATGGCCCAAAGCAAAACACTGAATAATGCAGATTTCCAGGAAATGCTTTTTAAGTAGTGAGACCTACTGTATGGTATTTGTCATGATGGATGTGGGCATCATAATTTGGGGGAAGAGGCATGAATACTAATCACAGTCTTTTGTGATATACTACATATTCAGCGGGGAGATCAATACATCATCATCCAACAGAATGCAAGGCTAAAATAAAGGATCAACTCTCCTCTAACTGCTGCACATTAACACTGAATGGTGTCTGTCAGCAAGCCTGAAAGTACTGATACTATACAGCAGTTTTCAAAGAATACTGTGCCTACAATAAAACAGGGGAGAAATGACAAGTCAATTATTGGCAATGATTTGTATAATATAAGTTGTTTGATCATGTTTATCATAGGTCAACCAGTCAGATCCTCCAGCTCAGACCATCAGCAAATCTTTTCAGATCAGTATAGATTTCTAGAATATGTTGATTCTGTGCCTATTTTCCCCCAAAATTGTGACCGTTCTTTCCTTACTTTCTTTCCTACTCAAAAAACATAATTGTAGCATCAGCGGTCGCTTCATTGGTGAAACAACGCAATCTGTCCTTGCTAAGACATCGGGGTTATCTAGGTTAAATAACTATACATGTACTAGACTTGCGTGTGTCACCATAAGCGCGCTGTGTATTATGGGATGGATCAGTCTTACTGAGGCAGGGTGTCCACTTCTTTTATAAGCAGGCTTTTTACATTTACTCGTCGGTGTGTGTGTGTCTTAACCAGCTACATGTATAGCAGGTATGTGCGTGCCTTAGAGTGGCATGGTATAAAAAGAAACCCCAAGACTCATGAAATATATAACACGCCCCATCTTGCAGATTTTCCGATTGGAAACATTGGCATTGGCGCACACACACGCACACACAAACACCCACACACACACACCAGTATGTTATTTTAAAACAGTAGTTTCACTATCTGTTGGAAATGGTCAATCAAAAAGGGAAATGTTGCCTCACTTAAATGCCATCTTCATTCCCAGTGTTACTTGAAAGACTAGTTACTAAAAAAATACTAATACTGCATATAATACATTACTTCTTAGTCAATTAACAAAGTTACAGTTGCACAGTATTACTTTTGATTAACTTGATTAACTTTTACTTGTTTAAAAAGTAATGTTGTTTATCTATCAGTTTGGTAATGTGGGGTTGAAGACACATTTGACTAAAATGTTTTTTGTTTTTTTTTGGCTTATCGCTCAATTGATTTTAGTTAGTGTTAATGTGCCTTAATACTCTGACTTCATAGATCCCTCTTGAGCTCCACCCTCACTGCTTGGCTCAGTCATTCTCTCTGTGAAGGGCATCCTCCCACATCTTCTCAGGTCAGCTGATACAACAGTAACACTTTCGCTGTGGGTTAACTGTGACTGTGAGACCCCTCTTCATTCAGCTTTAGAACTCCTTTTTTTTTTTTTTTTTAACGGCCTCGCAAAGTGGCCTGGCACCGACAGAACGAACACAGCATCCTCTTTTACACAATGGATTCCCGAACACACCAGACTCCCATAATGACCATGTCTCTCAATCCATGGATGGGGTTGATGTTTGGCTTGCACTGTCGCTGATATTGCCCCCTCCTCCTGCTCCATCCTTTCAAGTCCACCCATTTGACAAAGTGAAAACAGCAACAAAAACACAAACAAAAACCTCCCCCAAGCTCAGGCACGCACAGCCAACCCTGACATTCTAATTAGTTTTAAAAGTAATTGCTCGAAATGATTAGTTGAGTTGGGCCACTTTCCCCCGTTACCTCTGAATTGGAAATATAATTGCGGCGGACAGTAATTGGCCAGCCATAGACTGTTGGTTATTGTAGTCTGTTGTGGCCGGCTGCATCATTACCAAGCCTTGGACGCGGTTCAGCTTTTGAACTACAGTGACCGAAGAGGAACACAAACACACACGCACGCAATGCTCTGCTTCCCCATGCCAGCTCTCCATCACCACTCGGGCCCATGCCCCGCTCTAAGGATCTAAGTTGTTTTCCATCCTGACCTCTCTGTCTTTCTCTCCTCTCCCTCGCTCTTCCCCCTGCCCTGCGCTTTCCCCTGCCCTCCTCTACCGAATGAATCGCCTGTTGAGAGAAAGAGAAGCTGCAAGCTCTGACCGGGAGAGGCGAATCTTCGTCTGCCCCCCCATTTTCCCATCTACAATCTCAAGATTCGAGAGAGAGAGTGAGACAGGACCCGGGTGGATAGTGAGAGAGATCCATCAGACTCAGCAGGACAGGGAGTTTGCTTCAGGCCATCCCAGCCTTTCTGAATACCAATCAGTCCACAGTCCGACACGGACTACAGCTGAAATATTTCAAGAGGTTTGCAAAGAAAGTTCAGAAGTGAGATCGCCCTCTGAAACCCTTCTGAGCTTTCATATTACAGTGTGGAATGTATTCATTTACCCCTGTCATGCACACATTAATTACTATGTCCTTTCTGTACATATCTACACATGCGTCTGTGTCTCAGTAGTGTGTGTGTGTTTCATTGTGCATGCTCTCTCTGTTATTGCCCGGATCAGTCTGTCTGTGTCTGTTTATGTTTGTTGTGCAGAGTTTCCTTTGCTAAATTGTCTGGAAGCCGAACAGCCCCCATCAGTAAACCAGGCAGAAAGGGCTGTGTATCCCACTGCAGGATCCAGGACATGCCAGGGGGAGCACACACACACTCACACACACACAGACGCACAGACCCACACACACACAGACCCACACACTGTACCTGATTCTCTCTGACTCACACACATACACATACAAACTGGCTGACTAATTGATTGACCATCAGACAGACTAACACATACACACACACACACACCTCTGTTTGTATCAGCAATACAGCCATTAGACTTACTTATGCTCATGTAAACAACACAGTGAAGAAAACATAACCAAAAGTAAATCTGCAGTAACAACCTGCAGTAGAAGAGGATGCCCAACTGTTTTGTTTTTTTTTGTTTTGTTTTTTTAGTCAAAGAATAAGTATATCTTGTGCCAAAGCTTGCCTTTGTTGTCTTGAGCCAAAGGTGATAGACATCGTAAGAGCGGACAAACAACACAAGACAAATCCTAACAAAGAGGTGAGGAAAACCCCAAAGCATGCGTCTCTCTTCTCTCTTGGCCACAGAAAACACTTTCCAGAGACAGAGAGAGAGAGAGAGAGAGTGCTCCTAACAGCAAATGTGTATCTGCCAATTACTCTCTCTCTCCCTCTTTCTCTCTCTCTGTAGCTCTCTCTCTCTATTAAGCAAAAGGGGGATATAGGTCAGGCCTGTCAGACTAAGGCTGCTGTCATCCCCCCCCCCCCCCCCCCCCCCCCCCTCCACCCCCACTCTCTGCATCCCTCTTCGCCTGAGGATAGAGGTCCCATAGCCTTCCATTAGGACCTTCGATGACTGTATGTACAGCAGAGGCCCCCCGCCCCGCACATACACATACATACACATATACACAATCCCGCCCACCCGCACCATTAGGGAGAAGAAGCACTAATAGTGTCGACTGCCTTTGGGGGGAAAAAACACCAAGGCCTGGCACAGGCATGCTAACGTTCTCACTTAGAGGCTCAGTTTATCAGTCCTGCAAAATCCACAGCTTCACTGTATTATTGACTTGAACAGTTGTGCTCATTTACACAATGTATTTGTACTGAAAAAGGAAAAAAAAAAATAACATTGTGTGATACTTTAGAAGAAAGTTCATGGTCTCAACTCTTTAATGAAATCCAGCCAAAGTTAAGTTTTCGCCTTCTAAATCGTCTTTGTGTTGCGTTGGGTTTTTTCTTTGATTGCTGGGCTGTGAGTATTGACAGCCTGGTGTGTCTGATCATCACAACAAACTGACGGTAGGGAGCTCGATAGCCGTCCTACCCAGCCTCCGATACCATCTGTCTGGTATGGATCTCTGGGGGTCGACGCCTGTTGGCTTGGGAGATCTACACACCACAAGCCTCAAGGGCTGGCAGAGTTAGAGGAGGTGTATTTCCCCCAATTGAAGCTGTTCAGTCATCTTTACACACAGAATAGGGACTGGTAGAACATCTCACTCTTTCTCATGCTCTCTCTCTGTCTTTCTCTCTCTCTCACACACACACACACACACACACGCACACACAGAAACCAAGCATGATCAAACGCAGCTGTGATGTCTTAATTAAGAAGTACTAACAGGCTTGATTAAAAGGAGAGAATGAAAGGATCCATCAATGAAAGGAGCAATTCCCTCATCAGCTAACAGAAACACAAGTGGAGAGGAGTAGGGGGAGTGAAAGCAAAAGCAAAGGAAGAAAGCTGTGTGTGTGTGTAGGGGGAAACGGGATGCATCAACAGAACAGAAATATGCAAAGAGAGAGGGAGGAGAACTGAAGCGTGATGTAATTCATGCAGCAGTGTGATTGATATGGCTTCAAGTTTGTTAAAGGGTTTGACAAGCAAAAGTTTAGTTTGATAACGGCTACACAGACTTTCAGTAGCGACCTCCTCCTGGTGGAATCTTTAGGATAAAGATATGTTTGTTTACAGAGAGAGACATTTGCTTGTCAGACAGAGGGATGCAGTCACACTGTTGGTTGTCAGATACAGCAATGCTGCAGAGACTGACCCAAGTTTACTTTTGGGTCAGGTTCTCTACCATGGATATGAAAACAAACAACCCATTACCAACGACGGGCGGTTCTCTTACTCTCTTTAGCCCTGCCCCCCGTCTCCTCTATGAAGTGTCTCTGCATTTCTAAAGAATTCAATTAACCTGAAATGAACTAAGGAATCAAGCAAACAGATACAAGCTTTCTTTCTGTCTCTGTCCCATGCACAACTATTCTCCACTTCATTTTCCTCTTGTCCCTTCTGCCCTCCAGGTATTTATCTTCCTCCCCTTACTTCACTCCTTAATTTCCTTTGCAATACAGTTTTAGGAAAATACAATGGCCAGGGAAAGTACGGGGACCCTGTGCCAATTTGTTGTTTTGTGGCCTCATTTTGAATTAATTAGTGATAATTGATCATGTAAATTTGAGTGAAGAATTGTAAAAAAAAAAAGATGATTGAATGAATGATTTGACATATTTTTAACACGTTTTGTTTAGTCAACAAAACTGATTAACCATAGAGTGCATCTTTTGGAAACAGTAAACCAAAATCTATAATGTATCCTTTAAAAGTATTAACTTTATGAAAAGGTTGAATTTGTCACATAGTAGAAATGTTTCATAGTTAGACTTGTTTCACAGCACTCTGGTAACACGATTCAATGCTGAAGCCCTTGGTAAACATAAGTAATTTCTCAGGGTAATTTGATGTGTTAATTTTGTCTCTGAATGCAGTAGAAAGACTCTCTTGAAAAAAAGGTGATTTTTCAATGATTGGCTCGCCTAGGACTTGGACACCAAATTAAAAGTAATGTTAAGCTGAATCAGAAGAACACAGTCGAATGCTAAAACACGTGCCATGTAAAAGAACTTGCCAAACCTGAAACAATTATGGCCCAAAATTCCTCTCTGGCACAGCAAGTGATTGATCAACCTTTGACAGCAAGCAACTTTACTGAGTTGAGTTGACGTCAAGACATTTTACCTGATACTTAACAGATGGTTTGATTAGTTTTTTCTGCAATTGATACTTTAACGTTTAGCAATTCTTTTGGAAGAAGGAAAAAGTTGTAAAAATTAATGTGACCCTTTATATAACAAATTAGCATGATCAAATATTATTTGATGAAAAATCACAGAGATCAGCTTAACAATCTGCTTAATTTTAATGTTTATATGACATCACACATTTTGCAGAATGTCTGTCTTGCAGCTATGTCCTTATTCCAGAGTACAGAAGCATGACACTCTGCTTCATCCCGCCCCCATCTTCTCTTACAAAGGCAGCAGACACACCTCAGTGCTGCTGACAGCCCATAGCCTGACTCTGTGCTGCTGCATAGCTCAGCACAGCTGTCTATCGTCCGTTTCTTCCGATCTCTATCTCTTCTTCTCTCACTCCCTCCCTTGTGCCCAGTCAGCATAATAATGATATACACCTCTGCCCGGTCATCTCTTTGGAACTCAGGTCTCCTTGGAGAACTTAAGTATCAACGTAGGCGACATACAAGAAATTGCACCAAATGATATGGAGCGTAAATTCTGGTATCAGGGAGGTCTGGTCAGCCTACTCATACCACGTTTGTGACTAATTAGAAAGCTTATGTTATGCCATTGAAGCTTTGTGAATACACAGTCCTCAACTTTAATTTTACCCGCATTACTTGAACCATATAAATCTTAATGTCCGCCAGTGCTTGAGTTACATTAGGAAACAGTCAGAGCTCCCTCTATGGGGCACAAGCTTTATAGGGACATAAGAGAGATTACTTGTGTCAGCATTTCAGCTGAACACTGACACTGTGTTGACACGCAGCAGATGAACATTAAACCTTGAGAAACAAAGATGTGCTTGAAGCAAAACCCTGCATAAATATTTTTCATATGCACGCACAGACAGACACACACACACACACACACAATCTTGAGCTTCCCTCCCAGCAGGCACGATCACACTCAGGCAGATAATTCAGTGTCACAGGGAGCCTTGTCTCTGACCCTCTGGCCCCCTCCAGACAGAGGAAGCAGCTGGACAGGGACCCACGGCTGCCTGGAACTCACTTCCCCCGGGGAGCTCTAAGGAGAAGAGTCCCTCTCTTCCCTTGGAGAATGACCAGCTGAGCTTCCACAGCTCAGTGTGTGAATGTACTGTCACGTCCCCGCGTCCAGGACGGTCTGAGCGGGAGGAACGGGGGCCTGAAAAATGGCAGCAGGGACGGGGGCCTTTTTGCGGGAGTCAGCGAGGTGATGAAACAATGTGATGTCACGAACAGCTTGGTTGTTCCCTCTGGTCAGACTTTTGTAAATTTTCAAACCATCCCGCTTCCTCTGCCTGTGATACACAAAAGGGTTGGCTCCATACACACACAATCTATTCAGTGGCGAGCGTCGCCTTACTAAGTGCTTATTAATATTGTATGGTTAAATGGGAAATGTTAACATTTTTTCAATTGCCTTGGCAGCCTAATGAAATATTAAACACTAAGAGAGCTTTTGTTTTGCCATAAGAGTAAGAAAGGGTAAACATGAAATTAATAACATCTTTTTTGAGGGAATGAGACATGTCTTTGCCGAGGCTGATGTTTGTAGATCTCATTTTATCCCTGCTTTGAAAGCACATCTTCAAACATCCTGCAGATATGTGCTTTAAATGTATTTCAGAACTAGTACAACACATAATAGGTTTTGAGGCTTAAATATGTAAATTCTACCACAAATAAACCATCCAAATATCTGTACTGTTAAGTATGATTTGTTGTTTAATTCTTTGGAAACATAATTCTTTTTATGTCCTTTTCCTAAAAAAGCATGATCCCAACATCAAACCTGTGGAGAGAGTAGAATCGTCCCGTCTTCGCCTCTACCCACTCTCTGCCATTAGCAGCTCCATGGAGACGCAGCTTTACTCACTGCTCACGCAATGCTGTTCTTGCGGTGCTGCACAGCCACAGCCAACACACTGTAAGCCCCAGAAGACAAGGCCTTGTAAGTTATGAAATAATAAAATCAACCTGCAGATGAACTATGTATGGCTCCAGAGTGTTTTTCCCCCCCAAAAACATACCTTCCAAACACAGGGCCGGAGCCAAATTAATTAAAAGGGATGAAATAAAATGTAGGCAGGCAAAGAATAACCATTTTATAATAAATATGAGCTTTATTTATAAACGATTAAAAACAATGTAACGTATGTACACGGTGTATGAGTCAGTCCGAGTTACTCTGAGTTTTAATGATCCGTCCGGTTGGGCTTTCGTCGAGGGTGCCGAAATTATGTGGAGGCCAGAGCTGGATAGGACAAAGGGCACAGAGAAACGTGGGGTTAAAACAGGAGGACAAACGACTTCCCTTCATATTGTAATGTGTTTTATCATTACTATTCTAACAATCTCACTTCCTGGAAGCACTTGCTAATATGGCTTTTAATGAAGTGTTCGACTTCGTAAAATATCTTGTTATTTCGTCAGCCATCGTAATAGGGCCTCCAGTGGAGTGCTGCTGTCCAATCAGATGGACAGAAGGTTGGCTGACCTGTTTCCAGGGTCATGGTTGCTATGACATCCAGTGACATGACAACACAGCAGAATGGAAAGCTAGACAATATGGTGTCCAGGCCTTGGTCAATCAGACAGACTTGCTTTGAACTTCTAACTGACTCACGTCTTTGAATTGTGCTTCAAATGTCCATACTTGACCATGCAAAAAAAAAAAAAAAAACACAGAGAAAAAGAAAGGACCTCAACACCTAAGAGTGCAGTGTCAGAACCCATATACGTTTCATCAAAACTGGTTTCCCGATGAAATTGAAATGAAATTTTCCAATATGAATACACTGAGCCACTGAATCTGTTTGAGGGGTTAAAATGTGTGCCAGCTTATATCTCCTCTGTTACCTTTAAGCAAACACGGCCTCGGATGAGGGCGTAGGGAACTGGGCCATAGCTCCTGGAGTCAGTGGAATTCCTAAGGTTATCCCCTTCTAGCCATACATGGCCTTTTGGAACCTGAAAACATCACCGCAGGGGAAAAGAAGGGAAAAATGATCTATGAAAAAAATGGGTTTTTTTTCCCCCACAAAACAATGGAGTCAAATACAAAACCATTGTCAGAGATTATCGCACAATTTAACTTTGTTTACATGTAGAAGTGAGCCTACCCGCCTCCCATCTATTATGTAGTGAGAATCTACCTTAACCCCTCCCAAGTCGCCTCAGCCATCCCTCCCTCCTCAGCCTAACTTATCGTCAACCTCCCTGTCCCTCTTTAACCCCATACCGTCTTAGGAGTGGGGTCATGGGTAACGGGCAGGGTCGAGGGGGATTTAGAGGAACTTCAAACGGGGTCATTAGGCTGTTGGCTGAGATCTGCGCCCCTCTTACCCAGGGAGGGCAAAGCCAGAGAGGGGCCTGAGAGAGCCAGGCATATAGAGATAGAGAGAGAGAGAGAGAGAGAGAGAGAGAGAGAGAGAGCGAGAAGAGAGAGAGAAAGAGAGAGAGCGAGAGAGAGAAAAAAAGAGAGAGAGAGCGAGAGCGAGAGAGAGAGGCCTAAGCTGCGGCTAGCAGCAGTGTCCAAGGGTCTCCACCACGGTCCGACCTGCCAGTGGGGCGGTCATCCAAGCGAGCTCTAATTCACAGTGACACCAATTATGATTAATCTCATCACTTTAGGAGAGTAGGCTTGTCAAGGCCCTAATTAAGTGCGCTGTCCCCCCTATATGTGCAGACAGGATCAACAACACATTATATTGTCATAATGGGCATCACAATCCGCGAGTCTATTTTTGTGTTGCCTAACTTTTTAACGGCAAAAGTCCTCTGGAGGAAAGAGGATAAAGAGAATAAAGAAACAGAATATTATCCAAACTGAGGTGACGTCACAGATGTCTTCGCCTCGCCTCGTCTTCCTTGTTCCGATCACCCGGCTCTCTGATTAGTTCTACTGTGGGATGCTGTGTTTCGTTTCATATTCGATAATTGAGACAGATGATGTGACATAATCACGAGGCAGTGACATGTTGACCTAACATGAGGTAAACAACTCGCTGAATAACGACGACACAAATGAATATCATTAAAGGAGTCATCTGAGAACCATATGTCAGCATGCTGGATTCCCACCATTACACCTCATTAACATGGTAACATATGCTGGCTCCCAAGCACAGGAAAGAGAAACACCACCGTTTGTCATCTGCCAAACCAGAACCCCCTGTTTCTGCTCATCTTCCATCTTAAAAACATCATTTTCTTTGTCCTCATTCAAGAGCTTAGGGGTGTGAGACAAACATTTCAAGCGTTCTGCCCATCATCCTGTGAAACTACTGCAGAAAGGACAGCCACAACAAACACACTTAATTACTTCAAAAGGGGGGGGAATCTTTTCATAACCCATCTTCACATTAACTCAGTTCTTTTCAGGATCTGGCTTGAGTGAAACCACTAACAAAGTCGATCAATCCGATCGATCTGTGGGTGACTAAAGAAACTGCCAAAAACAAAACAAAACACTTTGATTTTTAGTCTAATAATACAGATTAGAAACTTAAGCCTCAGTAAGGACAAGATTACATTAAAGATCAACCAGGCAGTATTTTAGAGTAGTGGAGGTGGTTAGTTTAGAAGGAGCCTGAAACCTGACCTGTCGAAATGTGGTCAGAGAGAGAATGAAAGCTTATGCATATCACCTTGCAGGTCGCAGGTGTGTGGAAGAGAGAGAAAAAAATATAAACAGTCAAAGGCAAACCGCTGAATTAAAACTGGATGGTTGAAAAATGGCAATATGGCCAGAAAATGTGCCATCCTTGACTTTCCCTCAAAGATAACTGCTGTTTCAAGCACCTGCAAACATCCCCTTGGGCTGTAACCCCACGGGCCTCACTTGATTTCTTGCATGTATATCAAGGTTGCGTCTGAGGAGAAGCTCCGTGATGGACAGGGTGATGAAGGCATATTTGAATCATTTTATCATTTCACGACACAGACGGCATCAATATGCTCTCTCTCCTCACTCCCTCTTGAGTCACTGGAACAGAATGAGCTCAGCCAGCCAAGCTGTAATCAATCGACGTTGTTTCCAACCACACAGATTTCCAGAGAAGCGGGCAGGCCCGGCGCCCAGTTGTAGTATTTCGTTTTGATCAGCGCTGCCGGCGGCTGTGATGTGATGGATGGCGGCGATGGAACCTGTTCTGTGGTTGTGGGCTGGGCCGGGCCGGTGCAAGGCTTTGTGTACCTGTCAGAGAGACGTGTCGGGGAGCAGCGCTGAAACTGGAGCTCACCTCGCTGCGGAGGTGTGTTGTTTAACAGCCACACCATTACAGTGCTCATTATGTTAACATGATTGAGGTGGAGAGGTATGCTCACCTTAAATACATACTGGAATTGCTCTTTCACTATCTTGCTTCCTCTATCTTTCCTACATGGTACAGTATGTGTGTGGACGTTTCAACTCTCTCTCACCGTCTCTCTCTCTGCTTTAATATTAGGGATCAAGTGGCATTGTTTTGACACAACAGCTCAGACACAGAAATGATTCCTAAAAGGTGACAGGGCAATTAGTCTGCTGCTGAATCTCTGAGGGCGGAGAGGACCTGCCTGTCTGTCAGAGCAGAAGAGGAGGTGATGACAGGGTCTAACACCGCCTTCCAAAATTCATCTGTACCCTCTCACAGGTCCACCCACAATGCCTCACACCATGCTAATGCACACACACACACAAACACATACATGCTCCTGCATACAAGCTCCCCGAGGGAGGCTAAACATTTATGCGAACAGCGGGTATTTTCTCAGTTGCCTAAAATGCTGTCACACAATGCCTCCATTTCATTAACACTAAAAACTAAAAAAAAAAAAAACAACCACCACAAAAGAAAATCAAGATGGCAAAGCATATATCAGGCTAAATGAAATAAACTCAACGCCTAAGGTGACAATCAGCCTGGCTTCCCTCCACTTTTTAATACGTGAAAACTAGTTTAGTGTTAGTTTCAAGCTTGCCACCTGTTTTGTCTGTGAATCTTGACCAATAACAGCTTAAAGCAGGGACAAGCAGCCATGGGCCATGGAGGGCAGAGAGTCTGCAGGTTTTCATTTCAACCAAATACTAAACCAGCTGATTTCATTGATTAGCATTTCCTCTCTGGTTGAAGGTGTGTTAATCGGTGAAATCAGCTGGTTTTGTTTTTGGTTGGAATGAAAACCTGCAGACTCTCGGCCCTCCATGGCACATGGCTTCCTATCCATGGCTTAATGTATCAAATCCAACTACATCAATTGTACATTCACAATTTCCAATAATTCCCAACATCTAGGCTGAGCTGAGGACAATACCACACAAACCACAACAATACAGACAGAAAGCAGGAGAGATAGAGTGATAAGTGATCATCTTCTTTCATTCAGACCTATTTTCATATTGAATTTACACAACTCAAACAGGGCCACCGTTTTCCATTTGCAAATGTATTCCTATTGCATATTCAGCACTACCTCCACCCACCAGGCACCAAGGAAAATTCAGGTACATTTATTATATTGGCAAAGTGTTTTCTGCTTCTGATTCTGAATGCTTAGGGAACTCAGTCAGCTCTGTTCCACTTTTCTATATTTGAAAAGCAAGTGTAAATGTAAAAAATGTGACAAATAAAATGAATGCAACGAAGATGTATCTTACTTGTGTATAATGTATCCTCTTAGAAAGAGTTTTTAGGATGTCAGTCAGCCACATTGCATCAATGCCTTAGCCTTGACTGGGGATCAAACTGCAAACTCCCAGCTCAACATTTTGCATTGCCACTGTCTGCTCAAGACTGGTATGTTAATCAGAATACTATTTATACAGTAGTTGACTGAGGAAATCATCCATTAATGCATCATCTCTACAATGTCATGCAAAACGTATTATTTGCTCTCTTTTTTGTAATACAAAATTACCTTTTAAACTGGAAAAGCTACATGTTTCGAGATTCCTGTTTAGCTGAGGCTGCTATTAAAAACGATCCATTTTCAGAAAAGCCGCTAACAATCAGTATTTTTTGGCATAAGGTAGGTCTAGGCATATCAATGACTTGCAGTGTTTTGTTGACACCGCCACATTGATTCCCAGAAAAGCAAAAGCAAACCTTTCATGCGCTACCAGTTGCAATAGGTAAGCACCTCAGTCATCAAGCACACACTAACATGTAATTACTATGCTTGGATAAAACTTAAACTTTATTTACATATGGATAGGCCAGCTATGTCAAAATGCATCATTTGAATTGCCGATCAGATTGGTGATCAGCTGATCACACCATTACAAAATCAGCAATCTGTATCGGCTCCAGAAAACCTGATCGACCCATCCCTAATACATATATCTTATTCACGACAGCCGGTCTCAAGCACTAAAAACACAAAAGTTGGCCCACTCGGTGCCATCTACTGACCGGTAAAGGCAACTGCCACGGATATGAGCGAATGAAGTGAATAAGCATCTAAAATGAATGGAAGTCAATGAACATTGTCCCCATATGTCCTCCTGAGAGACAAACCATCATTTTGAAGCTCTCCACCTAGTGTCAAGCTTAAAAATTACATCTAAACCTAAAGCCTACATGATCATGACCTTTGCTCCACTGGAATATGAATCAAACCTACAACAATGATGGCACCTATTACCAGTTCAGTCCTCTATATGTGGAGGTGAAGCTTGTAGCATAGGAAACATTTTTTTATTTCCTATTTCATTTGCTGAATGACACTTATAGGCTTGGCCTTATGCTGTGTATTGCTGAACCCATTCAATAGCATACCCATAAAGTCTATACAATACACAATAAATACAAAAACATGCAACATAAACACAACCTTTGACTTGCGCACTCGCGCACGCACACACACACACACACACACACACACACACACACACACCTCCGCCCACCCATCAGTCTGTCCATTCGGCTGGCACTAACTCTAACAGGCTTCAGAGAGATTGCAGGCCTGAGCTGTGGGCGTTGGGGAGAGTAGTAATAGAAAAGCAATGACAGTGGTTTCACCAGCAGAACCCCTGCTCACTCTCTGGTTTTATCACTGTTCTGAGGAAATATAGGTGTTGTCAAAAGCTGATATTTTGACCAATGACACAAAATGGATGTGTGTGGTCTAAAATGTAAACAACTACAATGGTCTATAGGCTGGAGTACACACACAAAGAAGACCAAAGACAAACTCGGAGGCGGTTTTGCATTATGCATGGAGATTCTGGCTGTCATTTTAGTAGAGTGTGAAACAAACTATCAAGTGTTTTGTTGTGAACTAATCATTCATTCATTCACTACTTCACTGTATCCTTTTAACCTTTCTCTTCCAAAGAGACTCCTCTCTGAGTTGTGGCTGTTGACGGCTGAAAAGTAAAACTGCCACCAGGAACCTTACTTGGTAAAGTAGGTAATGGAAGGATGTATAAGAAAAAATAGTTGAAAAGCTAGACTCTTTCAACAAATGTGGCCTTTTATGTTATAAACTCATACATACTCACATATGTGTGGGTCTTGAATATATCCGAGGGGGTACTTGTGCAGACCTTGTCACCCTCCAACCCAATGACCCTTTTACAAATGTTCATATGTGGATCAAATGGACTCTTTGCAATCACTATATCACCCCTGAAAGAAAACAGAAACACTGTCACTTACTTTGCAACAATTCGGTGTGCATTAAATCATTAATAATGCTTGAGATCTCATGGTACATCAAAAATGTAAATAGTAAAATGTTAATACATATTCCAACATGGTTGCCAGTTGCCCTCTTTGCATATTGAATGTGAACGCATAAAATGAAACTCACTTTTCTATTCTGTAAAGATGACGGCTCAGCCGTTCTGAGAAGACGACGTCATGGTTGATGATAGTGGGCTCCATGGATGGACCGGAGCACTGCAAAATTAATGACACAGCAACAGTTATTTCTACTCCAACTCGAATTGATATGAATGTGGAGACATGTAGTCACTCATTAACAATGTAGTCTCAGTAAATACGGACCACCACCAACTCTCCAATGTATTCAAAGGCACAATGGGCGATGCAGCCGTACTGGATCGTGTAGCCCACAAACCCAAAGGTCTTCCCCAGCACCTGGCGGAACATCTCCACCTGCAGTCACAAAGCACAATCATCAGTTAGGCCTCCAGCACCATATGGATACTAGTTATAAAATGCATCATACAGTGGTGAGGAAGCCATATAGTATCTGTTCCAGTTAGTGTAGGCCGATGTCTTTTGCAGGATTTCTAAAAACAAAAGCTCTTCAGGGTTTAATTTCTAAAGGTGTGGACAAGGTTGTCACAGTTGGCCTACTGCTAAGATGGCACATTCCCTGGTGTTTCATTCTCAGGGGCTCAGCAGCCAGTTCACACCAGAAAACCGCCCTGAACTTTGATCCTGCGTAGGACGGCCCAATCAACACCTTGCTCTCAGGTGATGGACAAACACAGAAGCTGTGACACTTCCAGCCAAGCAGCTCCATACTGTCTACAGCTAGTCACTGACACTGTGCTGCCTCCACTACAACCAGAATCATCAGGGCGGTTATCAACTTCTGTCAGCACCATAGAAACACAATGAGCCCCCCCACCCACACGGACACACACACACACACACACACACACACACACACACACACTGACTATAACAGTGTGTCTTCTGAGCAAACATCACTGCAACACTCAGACTATTGACTTTTACTCAGGCTGCAACCTGCCGGATGGGCAGAAGAAAGTGAGTCAAAGTGAGTCAATTATACACTGTCATGCACAGTATGGATGCAGACCCACATGCACATACAGTACATACACAGAAGAGATTGAAGCTATAAGATTAGAAGGTATAGATACAGCGTGGCTTAGAGGATATAGATACATATTGGCACAATAATGAACTAGGCAGGATTAATGCCGTATATGTCATGAGAAGTTCATATCACACCCGGGTACAGGAGTTAGTCTACACTTCAAAAAAAATTTTTGGCTTAGGCCCCTGTCCTGCCAGTCCACCACAGGGTAAAGAAATCTTCTTTTTCTCTCTCTTCCCTATTCCTTCTGTTTCTTTCTCTCTCTCTCTCCATGTCTTCTATCCCTCCCAGGGTATTATTAACCAAAGCAAGCAGAGCGGAAACCAAAGCCCCAAATCCGCAGAGCTCTGGGAATGACTTCCCAAAGATGGACACGGATTAGACCCCCAACTTCTCCCTTGCCCCACCACCTCCTCCCTTACCCCACCACCTCCTCCCACTCCCCCCGCTCTCCCCAGGTCCCCAACAGACCGGGTGTCAGGTGGCTCTCCCGGCCCTGCCAAAGGTGTTACCCCTAATCCCATTACCCCCCTCCTAACACACACACACATACACACACACACATGCTATGCTCCATCATTCATGCCAACTACATTCCACCTATTACACCCTCTATCTATTCTTTCATCCCTAGCATGATTCATCTCTTTGGCCCACTCCCCAACCTCTCTGATCCAAAAAAACCCCGGACTTCATCCTTTCACCTCCCCGTGTGCTACTACCCCGCTCTCCCCTCTGTCCCTTGATCACCCCCGGCAACCCTCTGTTTTTCACCACCGCTGTGAATGACAATGCGCAAGCAGGTGGAAGGGGACATATATATATGCACAGCGCAGGGCCCAATTGAAGTGCCCTGTTCCAGCCACGGACCTGCTCCGGTCTCTTGTTCTCTTCCACGGGAACTGTATGGTCTCAGTCCTCCCCCAGCTGGTACAATAACACCTCTGGCCCTATAATTCCTCTGTTGGGAAGCAAGTGGTCTAAAGGTTAATGTGAATCTCGGGTCTGCGCTAAGGCGACACGTTCGGCTCTATTTGTCTGGTTCTCATCTTCCTCCTCCAGTAGCCCTCCATTTGCGGCACTGTAATGCACTCTCAGACACATGATCTCAGATGTGCTCTTCCTTCTACTGGGATCAGGAATCTTCGCCGTCATTACAGCGCTCATTCGCAAAGGCACAGTGGACAGCCTCCCATACAGCTGCCCTCATATCTGTGTTTCAGCCCCCCCACCCCCACCTCCTCCTCCATTCCTGTGTGCATTCATCATAGGTAGGGATTAAGGGACTTTGCATAACAAGATCACACGGCCAGTGACTGATATCAAGAGAGAGTCCATATGCAGCCTCCTGGTTTTCTGTGGCACCCTCTGTCATTGATAGTGTGTGTGTGTGGGTGCGTGCGGTGTGATGTGAGTGTGCACACAAACAATAGTGTCACCTATGTGTTTCATAGAAAGCGTGTGTGTGTGTGTGTGTGTGTGTGTGTAAGCTATGGTGGCTCATTTGGGATTCAGTATGAGCTGGACATCCACAGAGACCTCTGATTGGATCTCTATTACCTCTAATTCCCCTGAGTAGAGAGTCGAGAAACCCACACTATCTCTTGCCCCTAATACCCAGTGTGTGTGTGTGTGTTGGGTAGTACTAACATTAATTGAATGCTGCATTACAGCTGTAAATTAACACAAAGTCTCTCTGTTAATCCAGGATTACACGCCAAACATGTTCATGGGAAAACAAAGAAAGTCAACGCAGCCCTCTCTGCAGAACCATCTGTGGCCAGCGGCCTCCCATGGTCACGGCACAGCGCTGCAGAGGGGAGGACAGGGGGATCCCAAATGAATAGCTGCCGATGGAAACACCCCGTTGTGTGTTTAACTCTGTGATCCTCTTACTAGGGGAGCCTCATTCACTCGGGCCACACTTCCTCAGCAATCACAAGCAGCTGAATCAAAACTGAAAATTTTTGCAATATCAACAAAAAAACCCACGATAGAGCAGAAGTAGTGGGAATGTGTATCCATCTGGTATCACTAGATGCTTCCATCCAGCCGTCAAGAGAATTTCGAGTGAACTCCTGAAATGTCGCAAACAACAAAACGTGATTCTCGTGTATTTTCATCAGCTGACATGAATAAATAGCCTTCCTGAATGTTGCTATGTCAAGAAAACACAGATGATCCACGAGAAAATGGAAAGAGTCTTTCAAGAATGGATAAGCATTGGCCCACCAGTTGTTATTGCTCTTTCATGTCAGATAATGTTTGATGCTTCCTGAAGACGAAAATAAGGAAATTCACTTGCCAGTATTCTAATATTTAAACAAAAGGCCATACAACTATGACTGGTGGCTAATACATGCGAGCGACAACACGTATGACACTTCTGGAAGGTTGTGGTGGACAGATAACTACTGCTAATGTCATTATTAATTTGATAAAAGCATTTCCAGTGTGTTAGTTCTTCACTGACAAAAAACTTTTCTGTTTCAAGTGAGCATAAAAAGTTTTTAACAATATTGAGGATATTTTATAGAAATTTGCCATTTCCATACAGCTTTTCTAATTCGATCCATGATTTGATAATTTACATTAAAATGCTTGGATGGAATTCCAGCTAATAAGGGGAAAGTAAGCAAAAAATGAATTAAGAAAGTGACCCCGATAACAGCATAGCAAAATTGATATCCAATTAAAGATACATTATTAAGGCCATAAGGAAAGATTCGGATAAGAATCACTGCTCCTTGTCTCTAGAGATTTGGGCCTGCCATTGGTCTGGTAATGCTAATTGATATACATGCCCTGTCTGTTAGAACCACAAAGAGAATCTCAATCCAAACAGCTCACAAGGGCCTTGCAGTAGACTCCTTACACACCTAAATTAGGAAAACATGGGCTGAGAGAGAGCTGGGCAACAGGGGGGCTAAGAGGCTTACAAGCCCCTTGTCAGATATGCTTCTTCTCCCTGAGGATCCCAGATGGAAGGGAGTCTGGAGGAGCAGGCAGGACCAGAGAGGGAATGAATCCCACCTCTGATGTCTTCCTCTGGGCAGCAGAAGGCAGAGGAGGGTGGGGCATTAGTCCTGTTGTGCAGAGCTTGATTTGATCTTAATGTGAGCTATAAAAAGGGGGAGGTTTGGCAACCAGGGGGGTCTGTTTGCAACTATCAGTCCAATCAGAGATAATCCTGCTGATTTAGACACAGACACCTGTCTGGATGGAGAGTGACAGATGTAAAAGTCCCAGTCATAGACCAATACTTCTCTCCACTAGGCCTGCTTTCTATCAGAGGCTTTATTGAGGCGACTGATCTCCATATTGCTCTTTTCATTGTTGCTAACGGCAACACAGCCGTGAAACAGCTGAGCAAGGTTACTATTTGAGGAGCTAGGGTTTAAACCTACAATCAATGGGTCAGCCAGAGCAAATAATGGCCAAGTGATATGAATACAACTGCTATGAATTCAAAGGAAGTGTGGGACGACTGAGTCCCCTGCCAATTGCATTGAATGGAAAATCAGCCACTAAGCTTTATTGTATTGACCACAGGCGTATGTGTGGTGCTGGCATGGTGTTGAGAGAGCTGAGAGATCTTATCGGGTGTTGTATCAGTTTCACAAAAGAGTTTGTGTTTTGCCCTGAACAGCTCATAACAAAGCCACTAGCTAATGACAGACACCTCAACTGAAATACAAGCCTACGATATGGAAGACTCGTCTAGGTTTTAGTTCTCATTTCAACTGAGCATATATTTTTTTCTATAGCCTTTTTCATTGTAGAGATATCTTAAAGGCTAAGCTAAATATGGCTCTCTTGTATTTCACACAACAGCTGTTGGACATCCAGCCAAAACACAGCTATTCAAACCATTTTGGATGTTGGACAAATGGAAAAAGTCAAATCCTTGGTCAAAATTAGCAATGCCGAATACAAAACCCATCCTAGTCTTATTGTACTTTTACCCTTAGAATATAACTTTCCTTTCAACGCTAACAAAACAAATGTGGTGCATGTTGATGATAATCTTGCATCCCCCGGACACAAGACGTCTACTGCTTCTCCCAGTTCCACACTGTTGGCAGAATTAGACTGAAGAAACCAAAACAATCTGACCAGGAAAAGTCTGACATGTTATGACTGCTACCATTATATAGCACAATCAGATACAGAGACTGATAAAACTAACATTGCAGAAAAATACACATGGACAGATGACACATTGAAAAAAGGGGAAAAGATGTTATTTTTGTAAAATTAGGCTGCTGTGTTTACACTGCCACACATTGAATTGTGCTGTATTGTGCCCAGGGGTTAAATCGGGATTTAAGAGTAGTGGAAATTAGGTGACTGGCACTGTACAGTAGATGAGGTGGAACTTTCCACTGTAATGACCTCGAGCATCCCGCATGTTCACTGCTGAAGCAGGCTATCCTCCTTCTGAGATGCAGGTCAGTCAGAGCCTCTTATTTGTCTCTTATAGGCTTTCCACAATGCCCAGCGTTGTCAGTCATGATATATTCCCTTGGTCTCCTGTCAGCACATGTAAAACTCAACAGTGCTGTCAAAACAACAGGACTGCCTCTGCTGAGAGCATTTGTAAAGTGAGCAGTTGGGCGATTGCTTCCTCTGGAGCATTACTGTATCCTGTGCTGCCTCAGCCCCTGGCCAATCCCTGCTGCACAAGGCTCTGCTGCAGCTGTCTTCGGGATTACTCTGATCAATCAACCATCAAACAGTATTAACAGTGGACATATTCCGTATTCAGTGCAGGATCTAATTTATTTACTCACATATCAATTCAAAGCATTTTAGGCTTGGTTACCGTTGGGGACATCACCATACGCTAAAGCAGCCAAAATCTGATTGACTGTCTTGAGAAACAGTTTCTACTATTGCAATACTGCAACTACTGCAATTCTCAAAAATCTTGTGTCTTGTGTATTTGTGTTGTAAAATAGGGCCATATTTTATTTTTACCATTGGTATTTGTATATTAGTATAATAATGAATTCTATATATAGTTATTATATTATATAATTTAGATATAATCCATTTTGGACAACTGTAAATCCAAATTATGTAAAACAACACACAATGTAATTACTGAAATCAAACTTCCTTTTTTAACAGTGGTAAAATCTCCACTATTATTGTTGCAGCTGTAAAACAGTATAGGCTAATACTCAAAATGGAGACAAATACAAATATATGGATATGCATTTTTTTGCCCTAAAGTAAATAATTTAGTCATTTTCCTGTTAAAAGAGTAGACTACTATAACTAGCTCAGAAAATGATCCAGTAGGCCTATGTGTGGGGGTTAAAAAACCCCAAAACAATCTTGTCAGTACTGGCGGTATTTCTAATTAAAAAACGTGTATCTATATCAGTTTGGAAACAAAGATACCAGCAGGTTCATTATCAGCTTGCACTCACTGCCTCACTGGTTCACTGCTACCTTCCCTGTGTAGGGATTATCCAATTTAGGCCTAGCGCTCATTAACCTTTAACCATTATTCACAATGCTCAGGCCATGAGCACCAGTCAGGGGATGCTGGTGCTCACCACTTGACCTATCCACAGCTAGTCCTGGTTTCTGTGTTCGGTGTTCTCTCTGCTTGTAGTCTTCCCCTCATTTTTACACCTTTTGAGTTCTCCAAGCTGAATGTGATTAGGGAAATGATGCAAAGGGATTTACACTGACATTCACTTAAAATGACTGCAGTATACGTAACCACAAATACATCAGTTACAGTACATATGCAATTTAGAGCTGCTGATGAGGAATGCTCTCCAGCAATAACAAGTATTGCATCTTAATACCTATTTAACCCTCCCAAACACCCAATATACACGTGCGCAGGCACATGAAGCCAGTCTATATCATGATACCATTTCACCACTGCCATCCATGACCTAGTTAGTACATTACATAAGACTAGGCCTACATGACCTAAAGATGTAGCTTACTGTATGTGATACGTTTTGACAGATTCAGATCCATTCATGTTGTCTGTAGACAAGGCCATGACTTGACGAATAGAACAGAATAGATAAAAAACTACATTATGGCTCCAACACTATAGACTAGACTAGACTAGACTAGAATAGAATAGAAGGGAATAGAAGTAGCTGCTCTCAAACTACTCAATAGTTTGTCTCAGCTCATATCACTAATCATTCACCATCCCTGTGTAGCTAATTGTTGTGTGGGTAACTATTACTAAATATAACAAACTATTAAGTAGGCTATGATGCGAGAGTGGACAACGACGTGTAATCTGTTATTCTTCTCTATTCGTTCAAGAAGTAGACATGGACTGTGTTTGTAAATAAAGCAGCTGATTTAGTTTCTCTGATATTATGCAATACATCAGCAAGGTCATGTCTGTAATCGCACAGAGACTGGCGTCAGACGATTTTTCAGAGGCATGGGATTGTCGGCTGGTTGGTTCGGCATTAGCAAGATGTGAGACAGAAATGCAGATAGTAACCAGAATCATCAAGTTCACGTTTCTGTAGAAAGCGGGAACATTCTTACAGCGAGAGTGGCTACGGTAATCAACTGAGTTTACTCACCTATTCACTGTCTGGTTCAATGCCCCGGTGCACTTACCATGACAACTGGAACTTCCTCCTGACAGCTACCACACACCGCCCCGCAACAATCGCTGCTCTCATTGGTTGACTCTTAGCAAATCCTTCTCTGATTGGCTAAGACGTTCCAAAACACCGACAAGCGTCACCACGTTA
This sequence comes from Centroberyx affinis, assembly GCF_046629955.1. Lineage (NCBI taxonomy): Eukaryota > Metazoa > Chordata > Actinopteri > Beryciformes > Berycidae > Centroberyx > Centroberyx affinis. Next base: position 137,779 of record NW_027280214.1, on the reverse strand, counting down.
CAAGCAGCATGGCAGCTCCCATGAAGAGTGTGGGTAAACTCTCAGTTGAACGCTCGCCGTTCAGTGCTACTAGTTTTCAGAAGAAAACAAGAAGCAAGTTAGTTTCGATACCTGGCACCAGACCCTCGGTTCAAAATGGACAGCTTATAGTTTCGACGGGTGTCACGTCACTCGACTATTTGCTCGGTCAGTCTGCTATTGACATATAGCCTGTGTAGCTAGCGTTACTTAGCGACAATATTTCTCAATGTAACGTTAGATATAGTGAAGTTAGTTACAAAGCTTGAAGTGTTTTGATACTGCATGTCTTAAAGGGGGAATCTAACAACCATGATACAGTCGACCCGTTCCACTGACACAGAATGGGAGGTTTTGGAGCAGTGGGACAGGACAGGGTGATGTGGATTCTGCACATTCCACCGAAGTTTTAAACTGCCAATGCTGTGCTCACCTCCAGATGAAAAACATCAGACATTAAATCTTGCTTTGGGAAATTGTTTATATTCACAAATGTCGAATTCTCTATGATCATGGTAAAATATAAATTATGTTATAAAAGTGGAGGAGCTAGCATTGTGGCTAGTTTACTACAAATTGTAAGCATTTTAGGGCCCTGTTCACAAACTTGAAAAGGCTGCCAATTCAAAATCTCTGTTGCATTGTTCCCCAGCCCAAGGAAAGCTAACTTGTTTTATGTTGTTTAGAGTTTTATCAGGTAAAGTTTTATGCTGATGGCTCAAAGACAGCTTTCTCTATTCCAGCTGACTGTATATTTAGGCTAGTAAGAAGTGACCAAAATGGTCCAAGAGTTTTGAGATGGGTTTATATTTCCTCAGGTAAATGTTATAATCAAAAGTTCATGTGTCAGCTTTTTTGTTTTGTTTTGATGAGATGTCTTGTCAGAATTGGAAAACCCTGTTCATGACTTTCAAGGCCCCCAAAGGCCTACTAATAGATATATAATGACAGTTTTGCCCAGTAGTTACAACTTGACCAATAAGATAGAAGTGGGCATCAAAAGTTTTGTATCACAAGTTGTAGTGACACATGGATGGAACACATTTGGCATGCCTTGAGCACAGGGAGGAGCAGGACACAACTCAAGTGAGTGTGTGGGTGTGATAAAGCTGGATCAGCACTCCTAGAGATAGGTCTATACCTGGGGGGCATGGAAGCTGCACTCTGCCTCATTATATTACAAATTTGCCATGCTGCAAAAGTGAAGTCTCTAGATTGTGTAGTTTCTGTGTAAACAATTGCAGCAAATGCCTTTGCAAATGTTTAATGAGGAAGTATGATATTTATTTAGCTTGTAGATTGGGCTCAAACAATACACACTCAAAGTCTTCAGGGAAAAATAAGAGTGTAAACAAATCCTAATCATTCTACAGGGGAAAATCCATTGGAAATCTTTAAAATGAGCTTACACAAAATAATCCCCATCCTGGATGAAGAGGATGTTATATATATATACCCCCAATATGTTTGGGGACACTCTTTACAGCTTCTAGATGTTTTTTGTTTTTTTTACGTATGGTCAAAATAGCAAGACATTTTGGGTATCCAAAGGGAATATAGGCCTACTTTTTGGCCACTCTTGCCCCCTCATCCTACAGACATAAATGTTGCACCCCTGGGTAGTACATACATAGCATGAGCTCAGAGATATTCATGAAAAGTAATCCTATATGAATATCATGTCTGACAAGGACTATTACTTTCAACTACTTTCTTCTGGTGCAAGTGTTTTGTCTCTTGCAGCAAAACTGTCAGAGTTATTAACATTTGAATTCGCCTGCCCCTTTATAGCGGGATTTCTAAGGAGCTCTGAAGGGCAACAGTGTGACAACACTGCAACAGAAACCTGATGAAACCCCTGGTTTCATGCTATTACTTTTTTTATACCTGTGGAGCAAATGTCTGGTGTTGGGTTCACTGTGGAGTGTGGTGGGAGAGTCAGATGAGAGCAAACTTATAGCTTCCATCTCTGTGAACCTGTTATATGCTTAGTCTCTATAGCTAAACATGTTTGTACCTTAACTAGCTTGCAGCTAAACTTTACATGTTGCTCACCAGTCACCACTGAAACTCACTGCAACCCAACATAAGCACTCTATTCAACCTGTCTTCTTTTATTCAACATAAAGCCATTAAGCCTACTGTAACCTTGTGTCTTGAGGGAACAACTATATCTGTGTTATGTGCTACAGTGATATTGTTTTATTTGTCTTCACAAACAGGTGGAGGGTTAGCAGTTGGAACACTACTTCTCATAGGTGAGCCTTACAATTATCAAATGAAGCAAAGCAATTTTTCACTTGATAGCAGATGTTTAGCATATCTTTATTTGTATAGCAGATGCATATTTATTGGCTAATTGTTATCTAGTTATCTTACCCAAAAGTCTTGTTTTCTGGGTCCCTAGGTAATTGTGAAGATTCATTTTGAGTAAAAAATACACCTCAGTTTACACAGCCAACACTGTATAACAGAAAACAATTGACTCCCACTGAACTACAATTAGCCTCATCATCATAGGCTTTTTGAGCAATTTTGATGTTTGTTTTCATTGTGGTGAATGGTCTGTTTTGAGTACCTCTTTCTTGGGTGGAGCAATGGAGGAAACCTTGCAGTAGTGAAACACTGTTAACTTTGATTGACATTGGTGCTGACTGAAGGAACACAACATTGGTGTCCAGGAGGCTACATCATATGGCATATTAAAAACTAGCCAGGAAGACACTAATATGCTACAGTTTTGTTAAGCATTGGAGTCCTCAGATTAAATTTAGATACTACTAAACTCCTGGTTTTGTAGGTCTGGAATGATGCTGCAATAACGAATCAACAAGATGTCACCTACTATTCATAATCCAACCAAAAATCCAACATGTTCCCTCAGTTGAATTCAGTTGCACTTTACAGCATGCTATAGTATGTGATATATTTGTCTGCTCTTTGTGGTTACAGTGTGGGACTCTCTAGCAGAATGGCAAATAGACTAATGACCTGAGGGTCACTGGTTAGAATCCCAGGTGTTCACACTTCTACTGTGAGCCTTAATTAATATGCCCATCCCCAGATGTATTATAGAAGTTGCGGTATTACATTCAAAGCAAATGTGGTTTTCTAGGGACATAAATGTCTTCCACTGTATTATTATTATTATTATCATTCATCATAGGCTATGCTATATGCACTGGTAGACAGTAAGGTTAAGGTAGTCGTGTTTCCCCTTGAAGCTGTAATTTGTGTGTAGCCAAGGCCTATACCAACTGATGATATTGCTTTGCCCTTTAATTCATCCCCCCAATCGATGCAGGAGTCAGTGATTACACACTAATGCGTTCTTCCCTTCCATTTTGTGAATCAATGTACGGTTGGTTTCATCTGGTAATGAGAGACACAGTAAAGGTGAAATGTGTGTGCGCACTCTCTTGTGTTTGTCTCCGAAAGAGTGGCGTGTTGTGAGTGTGTGTGTGTGTGTGTGTGTGCGTGTGCATGCGCTGTCCGTGTGTCTGTTTTGTTGCGTGTGCAGGGGAGTTTGGAGTGTGTATTTGTTTGTGTTAGTTTCAGGCGGTCGTCTCCTACAGTCTCCCCCTTTAGCTGTGATGGCCTGTTTGTGAGACACAGACATAAAATTATCAGACTGGTCGTTGTCTGCCTTTGATGTGTCTTGAGCTGTCCACCCAGATTTGTCAACCAGAGGGGGATCAGCCCAGTATGGCTGCTGTCTGAAGATCTCTCATCTCTTGTGTTTTTATAAGAGAAGGAACAAAGCTTGCTAGCTCTTATTAGGTTGACCATGTATGGTTGCATTCCATTAACTGAGGTGAATGTATTTTTCCCTAAATGCATTCATGATAATTACTATAAAATTTGAGCAAATTGTCCCACATATGTGGCGTTTTTTCACAGCTTTTAGATGTGCTTTGAATAAGAATTTTAACCAAAGTTTGAATTTTGTTTATGTAGTAGACGATATGGGACAATTTGATAGAAAGTTTTTTGGTTCATTATGATTCTCGCTGTGACTGAACAATCAGGCCTTATAGTTGGACAAATACAACATATTTAAGCCCTAGTATAATTACAAGACAGGCAATGACAAAGTATAGCAAAATGTAAAAATGTAGCCTAAATGCAGTTGAGGTGCTTAGTAGCAATAATAAAAGACTCTGTAGTCCAAAGAGTCATAAAAGGGGGAAAACATTCTGACCTAGATATTTTTTATCTCCTCCCCCTGCAGCTTTAGCAGATATGATTCAGGACTTTCGCACTCCCACTCTCCTGTTCAAAGGCAAATTAAGTAGAGGCGTCCCCCCCCCCCCCCCCCCCCCACCTCCCACCCCTTACTAAACCTTAGTCAAAATAAGCAAAAAAAGAAAAATCATCCCATGACTGTCCAGAGTGACTGATCTACCTCAAAGATATGACCCTCCCCCACCCCCTGTTGCTCCTATACCCCCCCGCCCCCCCACCCTCCCCTTACCCCCCGCCTCGACAGCCTAATGACTCCTGGAGGTTCCATTTGTAAGGCTCCCATAGAAACACAGCCACAATAGGCCCCATCTTGAGAGGGCCCATCTGGGAGTCTTTGTGGGGCCTGCTGAAAGCCACAAAGGCCTGCTGACCTAGAAACCCATCAATAAGAGAACAGGGAGCCCCACCGACAACAAATTGAAGAGCCATGGAATTTCCTGGGCCATCCTAAGTCCGTAGGTGAGGACATAGACCAGGAACGTGGGAGGGGGGGATTCTCCGGATGTTCGGGATGACACGTCAGGATGTCATTCCCAAGCTGTCGGCTGCATACCCATTACCTTAAACTGTCACTGCTGCCTTTGTCCTTGTGCCCACTGTTTGTCATTGTGTGGAGAGGCCTATGACATCCTTACAAAATGGTGGTTGTGACAGGAAGCAGCAGTAGCATGCTGTGTAGAGTTATGTGGCCAGCTGAAGGGGGTTCATAGTGATGATGCCGGCTTTTTTGTGGTTTCGGGGTCTGGAATGGCCGGGTGGCTAGTTTGTGTGGTCTGAGAATAGCTACCTTTAGGAGAATGAGCTTTATGTTTGGCATCACTCACCCGCCCATTTCATGCCAGTTAAGTCTGTGACTCTAGTCAAGATGAGATTGCAATGTGCACTCACCAAGCCAACATTTTGGCATGAAGGTGCAAAATTTTCTTGGCAGAGCAAAGGTGTGTTCTGATAAAAACAAACATGCGGCAAGCACACCTCCCGGATGTCACCGAGAATTACCCTCTCTTCTCGTGCTTAAAAATCTCTCTTATGACTTGTGCACGCCTCAGATATTGTTTTTTGTAAATACATAATCTAGATGTGAAAAATACAAGGAGCACATGACAATGAAAGGATGCCATTGCCATCAGAATCCGCATGAAACACAGGTAGATAAAAGTGAGCTGGATGTCAAGGAGCATTTTGAGGAGAGTCACTATCCGATCCTACTTCCGCCTCCCTCTGTCATTTGGCCTGACAGCTGAGCTATACCTTTGGGTTCAGCGGGAGGGGTCAGGTGAATGCTCCAGACAGGTGTCTCCCTCTCACCTCCTGGGATATGATAGGTGAAAGTGAATGGGAATACTGTTGAGACCTTGACAGGGGAGGTGGAGGTGTCATCCCTACTTTGATACCCAGGTAGCAAGATGACACCTGTGTTCCTGTGCCATGTTGATTGCCACTTCATCGCTTCCTACAAAGGGTAGCCAGGATGTGGTCCTTATATCAATTACAGTCAGCCACTGTGATGTGGTAATGAAGCACTGGACCTGCGGTGTGTGACTGAACGGACAGAATAGAGAGACAAGCTACACTATATGATGGACTTGTTGATCCTTGTTAGGGTTATGAGACAAGAGGTTGATATATTTATTTGGAGGGAACATGTTTTGGTTATTTGATCAGTGAAGCCTGTACTTAGATCCCTACATACGATGTTTGCTCTATGGCACTGTATGACAGTTTCTTCTCTCTGTGTGTGTGTGTGTGTGTGTGAGAGAGAGAGAGAGAGGGAGAGAGAGAGAGAGTTTGGCTGTGTGTTTTGTGGTTGTGTGTGTTTTTCACTAACACTCAGATTTAGCATTTATTTACTTGTTTATTCTTTCTCAGAGGAGGACCGATATGATAGCTACTCTCGTATGATCTTAAAGTACTTCCTGGCAGAAGGAGTGGTTTGTCGACATGAACTCTTCGTGGCGGCGGCTCAAGACAACCCAGATGACATCCTACAGGTATGAGAGGAAGTGTTGTGCACTCCTGTAGCGACAGACTTCAACAAACAATCCATAAAGAAGTGAAAATGGCCTCAATATGTCTACTTTAACATGCTTTGTCCATGCTAACACTGCTTTGTCCCCTTTTTTACTGTTTTGAGTTGAAATTATGTACAGATGTAGCTATCATAGAAATCCCAATATCTACTGCATGCTTGCTGCAGTACTGTTGTACTATTGCTCCAGAAAAGAGAAAATTGTTGAAAAACTTTTTTGTGTCTCTTTTTAGCCACCAAAAGATATAGGAAATGATCTGACACCTAGCTGTTTAAGAAGTGGCAGTTTTATGTGGGGGGCTTCTTCAATGGCTTCTATTGTACAGTATGCAGCCTATTTTATGTTGTTCAGATCTGTGATGCAGCAGGTATTAGAGGCCCACTCAGCTTTCCCCAGGGTGTGTGAGGGTCAGTGGGGGTATCTGAGAGGTCGAGGGTGGCATGGCGGTGGCATTGTTGAGATGCTTCCCTCTGTGAAGAGGAGCGGAGTCCCAGAAGCTGACTGCCACCCAGCATACAGGAGGTGGGCCTCTCTCCCACTGATTGATAGTGGGAGGGGTCACCACCTCACCCTCTCTTTACATATCAAAGGCTTATTAAGAGAGGGGGACTCCCTATGGGGATATATCACATCGTTTAGTGTTTTCACAGCTAGGTTCACATTATGCTAATCTTTAGAGGCTGTGGTTGTAGTTTATGAAGGAGACTGTACTGTCTTGTACCTCTGTGGCTAGTTGCACAGCACTGTTGTGCAGCTCTGTTTTTTACATGCCAATGTGAATAACTAAAATGTCCCTTTGACCTTTCACAAACATTATTTCATTTAACATAGTAAAAAAAATTGTATCAGATTACAGATTATGTTCATTGTCTCATTCTGTGCAGGAACTCCCTGCTCCTATCTTGGATGACATTGCCATCCACAAACCAGTGGAGCAGCACAGGCTGCCATGTGGCCCTCAGGACAGTCTGGACTCCATGAAGATCGCCTGGCGCTATCAGAATCTTCCAAAAGTGCAGGTAAGTAATCGGGGTGTCTAACATGATATACTTCATATTATCAATTATTTTTGTTGTCTTGTAGCATCTCTGTACTACAGTATAGGCAACACATTAAAATATAGGCAGCATCTTAATCATTTTTTTAAAGGTCCAATGTGTGTCTCTGTTAATGACGGTATGAGAAAGAACAGCACTGCCTCTCAGGTCTTAGGGGTTTGGCAATTGTCTCCACCACTAAATCCATCAGCTTCTAAACTCCTTTGAGGAGTGAATGAGGCTTCAGCCTCTCTTTTCAGAGCTGGACCAGATTACTCACACTTAGCTGGCAATAGGTAGGCTTTCACTGGTCCCCAACACACACATACACACATATACACATGCTTGCACCCCTGCTTAGCCTGGGAAACAGGAGTACTTTGCAGCCTGTGCATTGACATGTCTGCCCGCTCAACCCTATGACCCAGACCTGCGCCTCTGTCTTCCCCCAAATCCCTGCCTTTCCCCCTGCTAGGGTCGGCAGCCCTACACTCTTTCTTCCGCTTTGAGGAGAGGTGACCCTCCCCTTCTTCTTCTCTGCAGTCTCCCCCCTTCAGTCTATAATCCATATCGCTATGTGGATTAACAGCACACAGAGTGTGTCCCTGGGGATCCTCTCCCTCTTTCTCTCTCCCTGGAAACTTCTTTATATCTGTGTCCTTTCCTCACCTCTCCCCCTTCCCCTGTAAAATCGTCTTTACAAACCGCCAGTAAGCCCCACCAGAGGATTTGCATCCCAAATTCACCCCTAGAGTCCACGCTTAGTTTCCCCTTACACACACCTCTCCTGCCTTTGCCCACTGTGTCGTTCTCCCGATGAAGACATCAGATCAAAGGTGAGGCCGTCAGGGCGGGGATGGAACGCTAAGCGGGTTGCCTCGCTCACAAAGAGAAGATGAGCCCCTGACCCCCCTGCCCTGCTGACCCCCTCGTCCCGCCAGGAGAGGGACACACCGGGGGCCCTAATCCAGATTAGGAGTAGATTAAGGGCCCCTCTGACAATGGAGTCCCTGCTTTCACTGGGAGAGAAGAGCTAAAACTCTCTCTTTCAGCTGCAGGAAAACATCCGCCTTCCCCTGCGTCCCTGACACGTTTGCTTTCACAGCCAGAAGTGGACATTTATGTGAAGAAATGATTAAGAGCATGGTCGTAGTGGTTATTTAACTTCTCTGCTGTAGGAATGTTGAGGAATGACCCATAAACAATGCAATTGCATTACCATAGTGTTGTGAAGCACACTCATTTAACATATTAGAAAGGCAAATACGATTATTTTTCTTGATGAATTGATTTGTCCTTCTCTGGAATTAGCTTTGAATGCACATGATTTGTTGTAAGAAGTTGAAAGTGAGCAGTTGAGTGGTACAAGGGTGATTGAAAATTTGTTTAAATGTTCTTTAATGCTAGGGCTTCAATTTTCTCACCCCTTAACCAGTTCTTAATTTGTAAATAATGAGGTCCCAGAGCACCAAGTGGTCGGTGTTCCCGCGAGTCGGTGTGGAGGGAAAAGGTTCCAGAACATATCAAGACAACAAGCGCATTGGAGGCACGGCAGTGCTCAGTACAGCCATATAGCTTACTGTAGACCTAACAGCCTAAACATTACTAAATGACCGAATATATGACCGTAGAGCTCCGACTACTGGGGACCTATAACAATATTTGATTATTGCATAGGCTACATAATGCTCATTTTGTCCAAAACGATGGGTTTTTACAAACCTGCCCTTGATGTAGTGGACTAAAGATATAACTGTGCTGTGCATAACATAAAAATGCCTGCATACTTGGCTGTGAGATATCCTAATCATAGCCTACATAAAAACATCAAGGAAACTGCAATGGCTTCAACCATTTACCAAACAAATTCTGGCTCGAGTAGTTACACATTAACAAAAAAAAAAAAACTTTCATGCCACCAGAGGTGGCGGGTCCATGCAAATAAGTACCGGAATGCAGGTAGTTGAAAACCGCGAGGTGCCGGATCCTGTTTCCGGTAGGATCCGGCACAAATTAAGCACTGGCCTTAACACAAATTTGACTTGTTGACCCCTCAGAGCGCCCTGGCGTCCTCATCCAGGTTCGGGCACTACTATGACGTCTCCAAGACGATGGAGCCAGAAATTCGCCAGGCAGCCAACTGCCACCGCTTCTACCTTCCAGAGCATCCCGCCCAGTCATCACCCACACACAGGTAAAACGACCAGACATCATCCACAGAACACAGGGAAACCAATGAGACATCATCTGCAGAATACAGGTACACAAACACGACATCATCCGCAAAACACAGTTACACAAATAAGACATCATCCGCAGAACACAGGTAAGCAAACGTGACATAATCCACAGAATACAGGTAAATCAACAATACAGATTGACCACCATAACATAAAGAGCACATATAAACACTTCAACCAGCATATGCAATTAGCCAAGAATCAATCAGAGAGGAAGAAACTCCAGATTAAACTGGTATAATGTGCAGCCCATCACTAGGATACTCCATTGTAAGAGTTTAACAAACTGTGTCATGGATGAAACACTGAGACTGAGCTGCATTCATTACCCGCAGCAGTCGAAAAAGACAAATACGTCTAAGTTTTGTATAAATAATGAGTGAGATGTCTTTCCTTTGTCACTACACTGAATTGCATAAAAAAGGTACCAATCATTAATAGTCATTAACTGAAATTTTCAGTCACTCTGTTCATTTCCCTGATTACTTACAAAGATGAAAGCATCAATATTTAAACAACAATTTTTAAACATATTTTAAATGCAGTGTCCAGTTTCAACAAAACATGTTTTTGGTAGATTTGTAGTACTCTTGAATAATCCAGTATCATTACAGCTCCATGGGTTGTATGATTTTATGAGGTTTAATCAGCTAATAAAAGCTTCAGAAAAATCGGCTTGATTCGTCCTTCATTCTGAGTAGCTTGCCATAGGCCCCAGACATTCAGCCCCTTGGAAAGGTTGTGTATGTCTATTCAAATAAGGGTCTTGTTTGCTCAGAGTGTTTGATTTCTCCTATGTTAAGTGTACTTAGGGTTCAGAGGTCATGCAGGCTCTTTACTTAGAGAGTGCTGCTGAACACACAAGGGCACACGTAAGCACACACACACACACACACTGGGTAAATACAGCAATCTGGACCACAGAGGATGAGGAGAAGGCTTTATAGAGCCCCTCTGCTTTTATTTCAGCAAACAGAGACTGTTTAACACAGCACCCATGCAAACACATTAGATACTGTGTATATTCAGTTTAAAGTATGCATTTTCACAAACGTAGTCCCTGGAATGGAATAGCCTTTCATTGCTAATATTGTTCTGGTCATCAAGTTAGAACTTAAATGATACTTATTCATTGGGAACAAATGAAATAATCAAATATCTTCTCCATTGTCTTATCCAGTATTGTGCAGTGGTTTAGTGATTAAGAGTCTGTCAATGGCATGGTGGTGCTGCTGTGCTGTCTTGGCCTCTGAATGGGTTATAGATCTGACAGACATTTTGACAGCAGGAAACTACACCTGCACTGCTCCATTGTGCCCCCAGCCCCGCCCCAATACAGACACACACATACACACACACATTACACACACACACACACACACACACACACACAACACATTACACGCGCGTACACATACACCACACAGACTCCTAAGCAGGCTACTCCCCCTTGCACGTGTCCACAGCCCCATGTTGATACCCTAGCTGTTAAATTGCTCCGTTTCACTTGAAGGCATAATTGGCACAAATTGCTCTCTAGGTGATACAGATCCTGTTGTTTAAGACCAAGCATCCCCTCTCCCCTCCTTTCTTCCCTTACTGAAAGAGGAACACTGAGCTAAAGGAGCTTCCCCGTGTATGTTCCTAATTAGCTGACGCACTAGCCCCTGTAGCTAAGCACCTAGACCTTATTGCTACCTGAATGAAGGGTGCTCAGTAGGGGTAGCTCAAACACAATGCCCTCCTACACAATGGCCGCCAACCAGAGGAAACCAGTCAGGGGCAGCCTCCCTGCTCAACCGCATGTCAAACCATCCCAGCCCCCTAACCTCAGAGCAGGGGCAGGGGCAGAGAGGCCAAGGAGGGTAGGTGTCCCTCTTTCACCAAACCAGCTCTATCATTAGCCTCAGCGGGGTCAGGAGGCACCATTGTTTGGCTGAATAATTGAAATAGAGTACATGGATATGCTTGGCGCAAGTGTAAGCAACACGAGCGTGTATCACTGTTCTTTATGCAGGGCTGTTGGCGTGTGACCAATCTATGTGTATCAGCTTTTGTAGCCCGCAGGTCAAATTGACAAACTGACATAGCAGCCCACTGTGACTCGCTACAGAGTGGTCATTACAATGGTGGGGTGTTCTTAAGTGGAGGGTCCTGTGTAAAATGATGGGGTTAACATTCCTATTGGCCATGCTATAGACACACGGCTGGCTCAGCAGTAATCCATCTCTCGACTGTTGCTAACCGTTGGTCGGATGGAACTGTATGTCCTTTGTCGGCGGTGCACATCTTACCCCTGATTAAACACCAAAATGCTGTTCCCTGCTAATTTTAGATATCAACCCATTAATTCCCCCCTCCTTCTCAGTTATCATCTTTATTGTGTGTGCGTGTGTCTGTTTGTGCGTATGCGCGTCTCATCTGTCTGTCTGTCTGTCTCGGCACAATCAGATCCTCAGGGAGCTGACAGAGGACCAGTCATGTTGTAATTTAATCAACCAAATAAATTAATTGGATCTCTTGATATGGATCATCTGTCTGCTTCAGCGGTTACAGAAAAGCACAGTCAGGAGGAACATGCTGCAGTCATAGAGGATTAAGCTACTGCGGTGATAGGCTTGGCCCAGTTTTATCAAAATGGTTTCAATTACAACTTACATGTCCTAAATAACCCTTGTTTCTTCTCTTTCCGGTCATCATCTTCTCCTCCACTACGTCCACCCTCTCCTCCATCCTGTGCTCTCTCCAGCCCCATGCTTGAGTCCTACTCTGCATTGCTTAAGTCCCTTCAAGAGGTCATACACAGAGAGGGCTTTGATGGAGCAGCACCCATGGTACGAATCTTGGAAAGTGTTTACATTAGTTTTGGACGTGTCTCTCTCAGTCTGAATTCAGAGATTTCTCTTATGTTGTATTGTGTTATATTTTCAACCATTTTAAACAAACCTTTTAATAAACAGCAATCCTACTGTTACTGACCACTAATAGTCCAGTCAAACCTCTCTGGAGAAGCTACCATGTGTTCAGTGCAATACACTACACAAACATTTCTTTTTTTAAAAGGAGGTAGATCTGCATCTCTAACCCCAAGCTCTACTGTCACATTCCAACCACCACCTCCCTCTACTCTGTTTACCTCTCCTCTCACCTGCCTGGGTTGGCCTCACCTGTGTGTCCCAGCTGTGTGTGTCTTACCTTTGACATACATCTTTTTAATAATCATCAATCCTCCGCAGAATGCCAGAAACGTCCTTGGCCCCGTCTGTCTCTCTTGGCGTTCCTATTTATGTTTTCCACAGGGCCAAGTGTACTTCTGTTAACGCTGTGTGGTGTGGTGTGGTGTGTGTGTGTGTGTGTGCGTGTGTGTATGTGTGTGTGTCTTATTCACCTACATTCTGTGACCCCTCTGCTCGTCACCTGGAGCCACCTCTCCCCCTGTCATTCACACACAGGGCTTACCTCCAGTACGCACCCCTCCCTCCCCAAGTGCTGTCACTCACACGCCAGATTAACTGCTGACATCATCAAAGCGCTGTGGCCGCCTGACATGCTGTTGGCACAGTCCAGGAATGCAGACAGGCACAGAGCGACATGGGCACTGGCACAAGAATGCTCAGTATGGGTGATTGTGAGTGTGTGTGAGTTTGTTTATTTGTTTATTTGCTATATCTGCCATCGTGGACCGTTAACTGGACGCACATTTCATATAGATTGGAGCATTTCAGGAACAGATTCGAACAAGGCTTAATCTTCCTGAGCTCCATATTTGCTTGGAGCCTTTTGAGATGAGTTGAACAGGAGTGGCAGCAGGGTTGTGAGTCTCCGCTGAGGCTGGCTGGTGATTAGGTTGTGGTCCCAGGCTGGCTATAGCCTATATGGCTGGCCTCTGGTCCTTGGCTGGACTCTACTGGCACTGTTCCCTGGCTTTTCTATAGGCTAAACTATAGGAGTTAAGTTTGGCCTCTCCTCCTGATGTTGCCACAGCAACAGTCGTGTTACCACAGTTCCCCCCCTGCTGGGCTCCAGACATAGAAATAGATTTCTAATTCTATGGCTCCCAAGACCTGTGTAGGCAAAGCCTGATAAACAAAGAGAGGGAACATCTAATAACGACAATGGCAAACACACACACACACACACACACACTTATGATGGTAATACCTAAGTTTGATAAGGTATAGAGATGCAGGACCGAGGGTGAATGGTCTGGAGGAGGATGAATGTAGAGTCCAGTGTGAGAGCCCCTCCCTGGGGAAACTATGAGCCAACTGGAAACTCCCAGAAACAATGGGGTTTATTTTTCTTAGATGCCCGCGATTCTGATCCAGACCCAAACGAAGCTTAGGTCATACTGTAGGGAGAGGAAGAGAGAAACAAGGAGATGGGGATTGGGGCGGAGGAGAATTGGGGAGGGTCAAGATAATAGAGGGGGAGGGCTAGAGTGGGCAGAGCGAGGAGAGGTTGGCAAAAAAAGGAAAAGAGAGCAGATTTTAGGCCAGAGCTTTGTTAATCACTCTTGGCTCTCACCTCAGTAATCAGGACCCGTTCTGAAGAAACCCGAGATAAAAGGCAATTGTACTAAAGGTTAAAAACCTCTCACAGTGTGGACAGGCTCCTCCATTCTCCCAGTTTCAGTGATATATGTCCCCACTCCAGCACTGTTTGACCACTTTGTCTCTTTCTGCATTAGTGTAGGTTACCGTTGATCTCTTGTGGTGGTGGTGGTGGTGGTGGTGGGGTTTCAAGGGAAGGCACTCCACCCTTACCCAGGCCCCCTTGGCTGCAGAGCATCGCTGTGGTGCCAAGAATGTGCTGGGGTTTCTGGGTGGCGGCCATATTGGAAGCCTGTCTGACAGGTCCATTGTGCGTGTGTCAGATGGCCTCTGTGATTGGGCAGTTGTGTCCAGTCACGTTTGGGCACTGTGTTCCGATCGTCTGTGCTGGTGAGCAGACTGTCCAGTTACTCGCTCCCAGAGTTTGGTAACACTACTCAAAACAACAGCACCTTTCCAAATTCATCCAAAAGCAGCAATCTGATAATGTTCAAATGTATTGCATGAACTTGATTATTAACTGAAATGTATTAAACTTTTGTGTTATTGTATTAATAGAAAATGACACACATGTTCATGACTTCAATTTTCCAAATTTTGATATATTCTTGATCCCTTTCTCTGTTTCTTCTTCTTTCTCGTAGTCAAAGTCGAGGAATATCCTGCGAATCGGGCTTCACTCTCTCGGCTCGGCTCTGTGGGGTGACGACCTGTGTTGCCGTGACAACCCCAGGCACAGCCACGCCCTCACCACCTTTCTCTACGGACTGCGTGCTTTGCTGAGGTCATCGCTCTCTGTTGCTGTAGTTACTGTGCCTTCACATCTCATCCAGGTAAGTTGATGTTTCACACATCAGACACGCTGATGCGACTCCCATCAGCGTGACATCAGAATACGACTTTTCTGATAAACAACCACTGACTGGCCTGATATGTACACCGGTGTTCATAAGTTCAGTTACAGTGAGAACAGCCTGTCAGCAGTTGGGCTGCAGCTCATAACCGAAGAGGGTTCTGCTTTTCTGACAGTGGACAGTTAGGATTTTGTGTGTGTTTGAGTTTATGTTTGGCCTATGTAGGTTTGCTTTGTCTCATTCTTAATGGGGCATGAAGTTTCTGTCTTTTGTGAAGGGGCCTCCTCTTGACCCCGTGGTTCAGTGTGCCCCTGGTATGACTCAGGCCTGTGAGGGGCCTCTTCCTCTGAGCATCCGTCCCACAACAGACCCAGTCGAGTGCACGCTTCATTCAAAGGCCTTTAAATCTATGTTTGTTTGTTTGCGCTTTTAATTACTTTCAACTGTACACAGTGATTGTGTGCCTGTGTGTGCACTTTATTCTCTTAGAAATATCCTTCTTTGTAGTTGTGTGTGTGTTTGGGTGTGGGTGTGTGTGTGTGTGTGCGGGTCCGCGTGCGTGTGTCTGTGTCCAGTCTGGCCTCTCAGTGTGAAGGTGGAGTCATCTGCTGAGGCATATGGCAAACCGCGTCCCTCCCCCAGACGGTCGACCATAGAAGCACACTCACCAGAAAAGCCATCTGAGACCTTTTCCGAGATGTTCTGTCTCTCCTACAGTTTAAACATCCAACTGCCTCATACTGCTGCCTCAACGGCATGGAAACGGCATTATTTGAGATCCCTTTATGCAAAGATATAACTCGATGCTTAACTTTCAGAACAGCTGTGTTACCACGACATGCTCTGGCTCCAGGCCTATATGTTCAGTGCACAGCGGCCTTGGCCTAGTCAAAAAAGGTAGAGTGGCTAACTAGCAGATGTCAGCTGTGGTGGGAGCGGTCCCCCTGTCCCTCTCTGGCCTGGCCTCCAAACGCTTTAATCTGTCACCTCCCCCTCCGCCACCCTGGGGAGTGAAGTGCCTGAGTGGGTAGAGAAAAGGAGGAGAGGGGGAGAGTTTGGACTGAATCAGGTGTTGGATGATTAAGCCAACATGGAGGTAATGAGAGGCTGTTAAGATGGGCATCTACAAAATGACCGTGTTATTAGTTTAACATAGTGAATCTGCCTTGACATTGTTGTCATAAGAAAAGATTCTAATTGACCGACTGATGTCACTGCCGTGTGCACGCTGCTGTGCACGCGCTCAGTCACTTTAAGTTAATGACCGCCGTGTGCCTCTATGGTATTTTAAGAACAGACATGCGAGTAGAGCTACTTTCTGCCAGTGTCTTTGCTTAGATAATTAGCTTAGTTAGTCTGGCCCTTGGAAGACTGTCTAGACTGGTAGCAGTGGGCTAGCTGGCCGAGACTGCGCTGGACTCCCCATCCATTATTGAGCAGCTTGGGAAGCTGAGCAACTCACTGAAAGCCTCCTCACAGCAGCCCAGTGCCACAGTCCATCTGAAACATTAATTAGGCTTGTCCTAGCCCAGTTCTCCTCCATCATACTAATCTCCTGCTACCACACCCATCCCCATAAGTAAACACACACACACACACACACCACAGTCCTCCCTAAAATGCATCTATATGCACTTCACCTGCTGCTTACAGTAAGTGGTGTCCTGAGTCTCCCTATGCAAATATTTAGAGTCAGTTTTAGGACCACAGCCCTCTGTGGTGAGGCTGGAAGAGAGGGCTCGTTCAAATCACCATCGCTGTTCTGTTTACTTTTGTTTAACTTTAATCATTCAGACTTTTTTCCAGGCCTGAACATAGTAACACTTTCCCGACCTCCTCAGTGCTGATGTTTCTAGTGATATCAAATATGTCATTCTTGTGGATAAGAAAAGGGTCAAGACACCCTAATTTTAAGTGAAAATGTGTGTCTTAAATCTGAAAGTATCACTTAATGTGTAGACATGCAATAGTTTATGAGAGGAGATAAAGAATAAGTGCATAACATATGCAGGATATAGATAAACTGTATTTATTACCTTTGAAACTACTTAGCACAACTTTTTGCCATGTCCTCATTTAATATCTTATATTTCAGAACAATTCTCATTGATTGTGAAATATGAATGTTTTGCCACATTTTGTATGATGCTTTTTGTTAGCTTATGTTTCTAGAAAAGTGGGCTGACTTTAGTGAACTAGCTACCATCACTAATGTTACTGTTAATTGTGAATTTCCAGCAGTTTTATTTTTCCATCTCAATCTGTTTAATATTTTTATATTGCATATTTCTTTATTGCATTTTTTTTATATCAATCTTTACATAACTAGTTCTGAACCAGGAAATGTAATCATGTCTTACTACCATATATCATATCTTTTTAATTTTAATGGGGTAACGACCAGGTCTCTCTTGAGAATGAGACCCCGTGTCTCAATGAGATTACCTGTCTAAATAAAGGTTTAATATAGAGCTGCAACGATTAATCGATTAATCGATTAGTTGTCAACTATTAAATTAATCACCAACTATTTTGATAATAATTTTTTAAGAAAAATAAGTGAAAATTCTCTGATTCCAGCTTCTTAAATGTGAAAATTTTCTGGTTTCTTTACTCCTCTATAACAGTAAACTGAATATCTTTGGGTTGTGGACAAAACAAGACATTTGAGGACGTCATCTTGGGCTTTGGGAAACACTGATCGACATTTTTCACCATTTTCTGACATTTTATAGACCAAACAACTAATCGATTAATCGAGAAAATAATCGACAGATTAATCAACAATGAAAATAATCGTTAGTTGCAGCCCTAGTTTAATAATAATAAAATCTCTATGTCTGTGTTCCCTGATGACATCACAGTTTTGGTAGGGCAAAGTCTCTTTCCTCCATTACTAGCTGTGGAGTTAAGATATATTTTCCTAATTTACAGACTGTACTATCCCAAGGCTTTAGACTAACACAGACGTCATCCCTTCCTCCTTCCTTTCAGAGTAATAGATTGAATCTTGGGCAGATTCTGGGACTGTTCACTTGTACATTGCTACATCTGCCACCTAATCTGACCACATGCACACACAAGGGCACACATGTTGTCAAACAAACAAACAAATAAAAATAAAACAAATAAACCATTGTGCCAAACAACCGTGGTCAAAGCCAAACAAATTGGCGTCCATCAGTGATCGGTTAGATGAAACGGCCGGGCTTTCCCCACGCCTCTCTTATTACTGGGTAAGATGAAGGCTGGCCCTCCCTGTGCCCTGTCAGTCAGTGGTAGTCAGCTGAGGTTCAGGGCATTCAGGGGATTTACACTGATGGAATCCGAGCTCATTGAGCCAGCATAGCCCTTCATAATGAGCTGGCAGTTAAACTGAACTGCCTCTTGCTTGAGCCCGTTATCAATTATAGATCGCACATCAAAAAAGATTGAGGTTGAGGTGAATCTTCCGCTGACCACCTCCTCCAACTTGAGGCAGCTGTGTGAAGCATGTGCATGTATACCTGACCTCACTCTGCCCTATACTACCACTGCACCTAACGGGTCTGTGTGGACACTTTGGATTCCAGCAACTTTGAAACTTCTGAGTCTACGCCAAGGAGGCTCATCTTATGTTTAAGTAAGCATAGAAGAAGCATCATGGCCTAGGCAGACAAACAAGGGTAGAGTTTTAGTCAGCCGCTTCAATCACACAGACACTATTTGGCCATCCTGTACCGCTAGTACGTGTCCTGAATAATTTGGTCAAGCCAAACTCTTACACTGGCTTTAATTGCTGCATGTGACTGACCTCAGATACCCTGTAAGTGCTGGCAGTCCTGACTGGTGGGATATGCATACTTTAAAAGTAGGACAAAAATGAAAAGGAAGAAGAAAGAGTGGGGAAAAGACATGAAGGCATGAAAACTGCATTAGGCTGTGGCAGCCAACACAGAGAGAAGGATGTGAATGATTCAAGAGGCAAAGGTATGAATAATGCAGGACTCCCTCTCTCCCTCTCTCCCTCCATCCCAGTGTCCCTCTCTCTCGCTCTCCCCCCTCCACTCCCCTTATCCCCTCTCTTTCTCTCTTGCTGCCTCCACCCCTTTTGTGCATTTCTCCTTCCTTCTTTCCGTCTACTGTATTCAGCCTTCTCTCGTCTTCTCTGTTGTCAAATCACTAACCTAACCAGTAGGGGGAGCTCTCCTCCTCAAGCCTCTCCTCTCTTTCTCCCACTTCCCCTCTTTCCTCCCCTGCTGTGTTTGGGTGTGAGAGTGTGCACAAAGTGTTAGCCTTTGTATACCATTATTGTTTGATGAAGTAAAATAATTCCAGACTGTTGCTTATTGGCCTATCCCATGGCACTTTTGTTAGATGTTTGCCTAAGGTGTGTGTCCATTTGCCTGCCCCTCCATCACCTGTGTGACCCCCATCCGCGCTCTCTCCACTCTGTACCTCGCCACCCTTACCTAAGCCATGGGCAGAAATGACCTGGCGACGGGTAATGATGACCTAATTTAATTGCAGCACTGATGGCTCGTCAGGAGGTTTTTAATTACCTGCCTGTGTTTCTCTCTCTCTCCTCTCTCTCCTCTCTCTCTCACTCTCTCTCTCTCTCCTCTCTCTCTCTCTCTCTCTCATCTCTCTCTCTCCCACTCACTCTATCCTACAGAACAGAGCTCTAATGGGCAGCATAACCAGGCTATGTGACAATGCCATCGCCCTGGAATCATTCAAGGGCTCTGAGAGAGAGACCAACCCACTCTACAAAGATTACCATGGTAAGAACACACACACACACACACACACACACACACTCGCATATCTTTCTGTCTCTTTTCCATCAAACACACACACACACACACACACAAACGTACACACAGGCAGTGCATTAAGGCTGGGGCTGGGCTGTGGATGGAGGCAGGGCAGCCCCCTTGCAGGCCAGGCTGTCAGTGCGTGTTAGTGTGCTGCTGCTCAATCAGACGTGCTCCTCAGTAGACAGGCCGGGGGGGATTCAGCTGCCACGTCGCACCCCCTCTCCCTCGCACCCTCACCCCCCCCCAAGCAGAGCCCCTCTCCCTCTCTCCCTCTCGCTCCCCCCCCCCCACCTCTCCATCCCCAGTCCCATACCCCTGAGGCCTGGAGCAGAGCAGACCAACACTGGGGAATCGATATTCTCACCATCACTCTCTCTTCCTCTCTGCCTCTATCCCTCTATCCCTCGCTCAATGTCTCCACGGCCAGCATGCCCTGGTAATAAATGGAGGACAAGGCTTTCAGTAGGGGGAGAGGACACCGGTAAGGGACGGCGGGGAGAAGGAGACGAGGGGAAAAGGGAGGAGAGGGCGCCGTAGTTTTACTCTGCTCTCCTCCCGGTCCTCACCATCACTTTCTTTTGCTGTTTTGCCCATCCCTCTTTTTTCCCCGCACTGCTTCCCTCTTTTCCATCACTCTATCACACTCTCTCCACACATAAAGGTCAGTTTAAGCGAGTGGGGTATTTTTAGCCGTGCCTCTCGAACTCTCCCACTCACTCTTGCTCTTTTCCTCTCGTTTCCCCCCCCCCTCTCCTCTCCTCGGGTTAGACAGCCCTAGTTGTGACAGATGAAGGGATGAGGAGTGAAAACATTCAATGGCAGCTTTCGTTTCATCCAACAACATGTTTTATTTAGATAACACATCCCATAGTGATCACATCCCTACGCATGTTAAAGGCGGCCAGCATGCAAGGCCATTCAATATATTAGTATCGCACATTATTTTTTTAAATCATTTTGTATTCGAAAAATAATATTTATCACACATTCTGAGATTTGAATCTCCCATTCAGAAATATATGTGCCCTCTGTTTAACCAGCTAGAGAAATTCTGGTTGGGTTATGAAATACATTTATGTGTATGATTGTTTTGATGTGTGTTCATGAGTGCAAACGCATCTGGTACGAGTGTGTGTGAGTGCGTGTGCGGTGGCGCGTGCGTGTGTGTTTGCGGCAGCAGTTCAGGGCTGCTCAAAGCATGCTGGGAAGCCTGTCACTGCAAATCAGGCAAGGGGAAATCACCCAAGTGCACAGAGGAGAGAACCCACCATCCCCCACTTTCTCTGTCTGTCTCCCTTTCTCCATTACTCCCTCGCTCTCTCCTTTTCTCTCTCACGCTCCTTTTTATACCACCCCACTTCTACAGTACTTTTGCAGTTTTATGAAAATGTCACTTCATGGTAAAAAAAAAATGAGAGAAGAAGAGAAAAAAAAGCAGTCTTCTTTTCTCCTTTTGTAGGAAGCCCTTGCCTATATATTCCTTTTCTGCCCCCCATCCCTTAATGCATCCTGCTCACATTATGACCACCGTATAGTCAGTGAGGGGAAATAGCTGAGAAACTTCCTTTATAATACACACACAATAAAAAATCTCTACTCACACATCATACTCCATAGATATTCCAGCCTGTGTAAGAAAAGAAGAGAGCAATTAATTTTTCCTTGAGAATAGATGCAATGCTACTGTTTTATCTTGTTCTGCTTCATCACATGAGCATAATAATGTTGCCTGAGTTCTTCAAGTGCTGAGTCTTGCACCGTCTGTGATTTGGAGGGAGAGAGGGAGGGAAGAAGAGAGGGAGGAAAAATTAGTGTAGGGGCCTTGCACCATTTTAAAGAGATTTTATACTGAAATAAGCAAGCATACCTCTCTTTGGCTCAAGGTTGTTAGTGCTTGGCACAGTAAAGCGCAACTGGAGCACATTGTGGGTAGGAATGTAGCTGTGCTAGTTGTTATGCCGTAGTTTTTATGCCCTGTTCTGGCGCTCCATCTTTAATCCGTTCTCTCTCTCCTCAGGCCTGCTGCATGTGCGCCAGGTACCTCACCTGAACTGTCTGGCAAGTGAACTCCCTGACCACAAGGACCTGGCCTTCAAACTCAAGAGGAAACAGTTCAGCATTGAGGTATGTCGTCATGGCAACCCAGCATACCCGGGGTTTACTCGTAAACAAACAATCGGTTCAGTGGTTGTATGCCCCTCTCATGCTCGCTGTATTTTTAATGCTGTCACTCAGTCTGATTTTTTTTTTTTACTAAATCTATTCCTCTAATGTATAAACAATGCTTTTTCTCAACTTGTTAGGACGTCATGCAACCATTAACTTAAAACAAGAGCTCCATTTAGATGTAAAGTAGTAATTTATTATGAGAGCCATTACATTTGTTACCTTAGCATTCATCCCGTTCACTGTGGTACTGACATTAAGTGCTGTTGATTATGAGGAGTGTCTCACGTTAGCCTCGCTCTGCCGAACTGTGTTTGCTTTTGTCTGCTATCGGGTGGCAAAATGAAAGGTGAAACTATTGATTATACACTGTTGCTGTCACACCTATCCCAGTGTAACTTCAAGAGGCAACAGAGTGAGAGAAATGTGCATCTATCATCATGAATATGCAATGGAAAAACACCGGTTGTAGTTTTAAGTTAAGTCTATAGAGTTCAGATAAAAGGGTATATACACAGCACATAAATTTATAGCCTTCCCGTTTTCTACATTCATTTCGATTTATGATTTCTCACCCTCTCTCTCTTTCTCTTCCTGTCACGGACACATCCATTTTGCCTGCGACACATCATCACTCTCACTCAGAGCAATCAATCTGTCACTGAACTACCACTCCAGAGACAAATTAAGGGGCCCTCCTCTTAGCTCAGGCTCATGATTGGTCCTCATTACATTATCATTACCTTATCACACCCTCTGCTCCTGGGGCTCTTAGTGGGTCCTATTGTCTCAGGCAGGAGGTGAGGGGGAGGAGAGGAATGCCAGCCCCCCCCAAACCTTCCCTGCACCCCACGGTCAACCCCTTCTCATTTTCTGCCAGCTCTTCACCATCCTTCTCTAACCCTTTCTCCTCTCCTCTTTGCCCCTCTTCTCCTCCTCTCCCCGACCCCCTGAATAGGCCACTCCAGCATAGATTTATAGCATTCGTAAAAGTCAAGGTGGTTATCCTCAATGGTCTTTTAATTAGGCCTCTGTATTGGGCAGGCCAGGGGGCTGTGGCCTAGAGCATCCTCTGTAGCTCCGTGGGGCCTGGCTACTGTGTCATATATCCCAGCAGCACATTGTTGGGGCCAGGCTTTGTTTGCCTCCCTTGTTTAAGGCACTTTATTGGAGTTTTCTATTGAATGGGACCATACTCTTGTATAGCACACGGAACAGAAAATTAAAAGAAAAGCAAAGAGAGAGAGAGGACTTTTCAAAATTCTAAAATAGCTTACAGTGTTGACATAAGAGGATGCATTATATGAAATGTCAATCAAAATCCCTGACAGAGATCATCATTGTGTGTCTGGGAATTTCCCAGAGAACATAGCATCGCATCACCAGTCACGCATCAAACCAATCAAAACACAGATTATCCATTGTAATACACTATTACCGTCTTGTGTTCTGCTCTGTGGCACTGTGATTGGCTGTCGTGTCGTCAGTTCAGATATCACCGGAGTTGGAGATGTCACAAGAGTATGAGTGAGTGCATGTTGGCTCCGTGTCTAGTGCTGCAGAGTCATCGGTTTATGTCAGTATACCTGTGTATATGTGTACGCGTGTGCATGACTACCGGTGTGCTCCGACTATACGTGTCTCAACGTAGCTGTGTGTGACCGACTGGTCAACTGTCTCGGTGGGCCGTTGATTGACACATGAGATAGTGATCGGATTCTCAGCCCAGCGTCTGACGTGTGACAGCCCACACCAGCCCTGCTAATCACCTCATTTACTCTAGCTACAGGACTCCTATGCCTGGGGCCACATACAGCACTCTCTCAATGGGTTTCTCAAGGTTTGCACTGCTCACAGCTTGTGCCCCTACTTCTCTCTTCTTCTACACATCCATCATAGTGTAAACGTTTGAAGAGTGTCTGATTTTCATGGCGCACCTCTCCTGCTGCTGTGCGCTTCTTTTAATTCTCAACTCCTTTTCCGTATTTGAAGTACAGTACATTGCATCTCTCTCTATCTCTCCATCTGTATTAATTTGTGATGTGGAGGTGGTGAATGACAGGTGATTGACAGCGCTACGTCCTCGTCAGTGGGGCCAGGCAGCTACATGTCACCCGAACTGCACATGGAGTCATGATGCTAACTAATTTCTTAACTGCTGTTTGACTCACGCCTCTATCACCTAGCACCTTAGGAACGCGGAAAAGTATTTGTTTGCCAACATGTATAGGTACAGGTTTTGTCATTAAAGGCATGTGTAAATATATTTAATTATTTGTATTAATTCAGGTTTTGTATATATCTGTTCATTTGTATTGCCATCAGTCCCACCCCAGGGCCCAGCACCAGCATTAAATGGTTCTATTGGTTCTGTGATAAGGTTACCATAGTAACCGCTGAAGTTTCAGAGAGTTCAGGCTGCGGTTGATGAGCAGTTATTAGCCATGAAGCCTGAAGCCAGAATTAACCCATGGCCCTGTCTGAGCAGGTAGAGGAGTGTTCAGTGTTTGGACAAGATTAACACATACTCACAGACACATATACAAACATGGCTTTCTCCCACACATAGAGATATTTACATTCATGGGGTGACACAGGCGCATACTTACTGAGAAACGCATACATACACGTATGTGACAGAAACATTCACAAGCGCATGCATACTCATGAGAATTTTCCCATTCCCTCATATTAAGCTGACACACACTTCTGTCACTAGTTTCACAATGCAAGATGCTTTGAAGACGAAGGTCTGAAGAATGCAGAAGGCACGCAATTACATTCGCTTTACCTTTGTTTGACCCTTTAAACTGACAGGCAATGCGCCTGTGGGGTACTGGGGTGCCATAGGCAGGTCAAGGGGTCAAATACAGTATAAGACAGGGGGATTTGTGTCAAATTAGTCCTGTCTTAGAGAGGCTGTTGGGAGGCATCTGTGGGACTGACACAAGCTCTGTCAGTTGGATGGCTGGGTAGTCAATGCATGTGTATTGGCTTTAAGGTAAACCTTTTACTCTTTGAGTGAAGGTGTGGAGGACTTGCATTCATAGCTTTATCTTAATGCATTTTTGTATTTGGTTTGTGTTTTTTTTATTGTTTTTGGGGATTTGAGTTCACAGTGGAGTGAGACAGGAAAGATTCAGGGGGAGAGAGAAGGGGATAAGTTCTGACAAATGTCCCGGGTCAGATTCGAACCCAGGACGTTGCAGTTACATGGTATGTGCCTTAGCAAACTGAGCTTTTTTTGAAGATGAGTGGAGCGGAAGCGAAGAGAGAGGGAAAATGGAGAGGAAGATGATGATGGTGTTGAGGAGAAGAAGAGTTAAGGGGAAGAGGAAGTCGAACTGAAGGAGTCCGAGGGAGGAGTGGTAGAGTAGGTTAATGTTCCTTGGCGTGTCCTCAAAACGTCTTTAAGACAACGCCTGTGTCTGCCCCCTGTTGAAGCCTGTGGGTGCCGAGGGAAGGGTGTTAATGGACCTATGTGAGGAACAGAGCGAAGGCTTGGAGGGGAGGGGGGAGGCATAAGCGGAGAGGAGCAGTTAAGTGATTCTCAGGTCAGGTCTAATTAAAATGAGGGCTTTTCCTCAGAGGCACCAAACTGCCTTATTGAGAGAGAAATAAAAAGGGAGGGAAAGAGAGAATTGTGGAATGGAGAACGAGTTAGACAGAGACCCAGTCCATAGGGCTTGTTTGTGTTTTTGTTTATATGTTTGTTTGTATTCCATGCCTGGTCGTATATATCTGCTTCCCCACTTTTCAACTAATGCGTGGTACTAGATCAGAGAAAAGCCGATGTTGAAAAGAACCCATATGGAGACAGAACCTAACTGGGTCATTCAATATTTGCTTCCAATAGAGGATCGCAATGAATATTCACTGACTGAGAATAAAAACAATAGCCTTTCTGGATGCCCCTAACCTATTAATGGGACACAAAAAATCCTATGGTTTTCCATACATCTGCCTGTGATTCCATCGCCCGTCTTGGGAATCACAATCAGATGGGAATGGACCTTTTTGAATAATATTCCCAGTGAATAATTTATACTTCCTCCCTCGGCGCACACCAGCCCCTGTCGCATTTTGGAACGAGGTGTGCGTATGGTTTGTGCGTGTGTGTAAAAGAGGAAGAGCTCGGTGCAGGCCAGTCCACGGCACGCGATCGGACCCTTCAGCCGAACAATATTCACCACATACATCAGATCTGCATCTATTATTTAGCAGAGATTTTATCTATTCTGCAAATGTGCATGCGTGTATGAAAGGGACCAGCTCATAAGGACTCTTATGCCTGTGTTTGTTAGTGTGCGTGTGTGTGTGTGCGCACACGTGCATGTTTTTTGTGTTTGTTTGTGATGATACCTGTCTAATGTGTTTCAGGTTTGCTGCACTTGTACAACAAACCTAAATTGACATGCTTAATGTCGATCTCTTTTAATCCTGTTGAATTCGAAACCAAACACACCTCACCTAATGCCACACCTCACCCAGATCTGTTGTGAGTTTTATGTTTGTGTGGTTAGAGGAGCAAATTAGACCAACTACATTGGCATGCATAGGTGGTTTGATGTGAATTCAAGGTAGCCTGGGGATAGAGGATGTGTTCATCCTGACAAGGTCAAGGTTCAGAGATCAGTGAGTACGCTGGGTAAAAACAATCCCCATGAGCCCTTTTTCCCCATTGTCAGATGCCTAGGGAGCAAAAGCAATAGCAGTGGTGATTGTTGTAGCCGAGTCAAAGCTCAGAAAGAGAAGATCGGGGACTTTGCCAAATGTGCTGCCCTCTATGCAACATCAACACAGTGCCGAAACATTTCTTACAAACGGACAGTATTAAAACAAAACAAAACAGGGCATATGTGCCCCTCCTGCCAGACTGAGTAAGAGTGTGGTCTGCCTGCACTCGCCCTGGAAGTGAAGCTGTTTCATCAGTGAGCAGTGAACCCTTAACATGGTCTGTGCACCACTCAGCCCCCATCAGACTAGACTGGCTTAGCATGGCCACATTGGACTCAGACCTGATTAAAGTAGCTCTAGTTGTCTTCAGCTCCCATTAGAGAGAGAGGCTATTCTACATGCATGCCACCCTACATCCATGGGGTCTTGTGGTACTATAGGGTATGTGTAAGTGTGTTCAGAAAGGGCTCTCCATTAGCATAATGGTAGTGACTGGGGAGCCAAAGCCCCCCTGGTGCTTCTAGATTGGGTCTTCGCTGTATCCTTGGGTTGTGAATTATTTTATTGTTATTGCCTAGGCCTTTGTAAAATAGTGCCTAATTTTGCCTTAGGTCCATCAGCTTTTTGTGTAAGTCTTAAAGAATTGTTCGCAAGACTGTAAGTCCTGTGATAAACCTCTACAGTTATTTCTTATAACCAGGCATAACTCACAAATCTTAAATCTTAAACCTTGTTTATCTGAGCCTTAGATATTTTAAATGACTAATTAACCAAAAGTGTATAATAAACATACAGTATGATCAGGCAAAATGAGAGTAAATATTATATTATATTTTAGCTGTTTTAGCTGTATATTGTAGCTGTTGAGAATTTTCTTGGAGAGACATGCAAATAAAAGTATTTACACTGCAAATTAGACTACAGTGTACATGACATCTTAGGATCTGCACGCATGCATATTTGATATTTTGAAAAAGCTATGGCTTGATATTGGAGAGTAGGGTTAGGTTCAATGATCCAAACACGCAATAATCTGAACATTCAGTGCTCTGAACAATGCATGTTGTTGTGATAAACGAAGTTCAGTGATCGTCTTCACTTCACTTAATAGTCAGAAAAGTTTGTCCCGTCAGTATGGCATTCAGGAGAATCGAACCAGACAACAAAGTGGAACAGTCCCCTCACTGCTGCTGGTCCACAGAGAAAGCGAAAATTGTCATCATGGGCACAAACAGGTCCATGGTCGGAGTGGTTCAAAGGTGGAATGTTGATCCAGAGCAGGAGCGTCGAACTCAGGAACGCTCTCTGCTTGGGTCCTAAAAATAACTTTCCCACACTCTCAGCGCTCGGTGTCCTGGGGGGTCAGGAGGAGGAGTGTGCGAGGGGGTTTGTCTGTGTGTGCACTCTGCATTTGTGTATGTTAGTCGAAAGGTGTGTGTGTGTGCGTGCGTGTGTGTATTATGGAAACAGAAAGAGAGTCTAAAAAAACTCCACGGATTTCAACGCCATGCCTTTGAGAGCGTTTTGTTTTTGTTTAGCTGACTTTGGAGGATGGCTCACCTCTCTGCTGTAGCCAGAAATTATTGACTCATCACAATAGAATATCACTTTGCTCCAGAAAGTTTATGCTAGATCAGTTTGACACATAGCCTGTTTTACATGTTTTCGCTGTGAGCAATCCCTCAATGAGTCTTTGCTTGAAGAAAACAAACTGGGCCTTGATCCTCTTTCTCTTTCTCTCCAAGCAGACCATAAAGACATTTGTTTCAGCTAATCACGGCAGCCACTTAACCCCTGCCACTGTGAATATGGTTAGGAATTGTATTTAAAAAGGATTCACCTAACAATCAACAGATGAGTTGTTTAAAGTGGTGTTGGCCATTGAGGGAAGATGAGCGGCTGCTGAATGTAGCGGCGCTCATGAATTTTATGAGGGTCAGTGTCCCCGTCCTTCAGAGTTCACAGGTGGCTATTGAAAGGCCTGGCCAGATGAAGGAGGACAGTTAGGACGCATATAGAGCTCTGAATAGACTTTAATTACACTCAGTAGATTATTCAGAGGGCCAATCAGAGGACAAGCCTGCACTTCAAAAGGCAAGTTTGAGAGCAAGGTGATGGCGCTTTATCGGGGCGCTTGTGACCCCAGTCAGTGGTCTTGTGTTTATGCAGCAAAAATAGAACAACTTTGTGTGTGTGTTTATCTGTGTGTGTGTGTGTGTGTGTGTGTGTGTGCGTGCGTGTGTGTGTCTGCGTAGCTAACGCACATACGTCAATGTGTGATGGTGGGGAAGGCATGGGGTGGGAGAATACTCCAGTGTGTGGCTTAACCAAACTTTCCTTTTGTCCCTAACAATGATGAGTGATGATGAGTGACAGGGGTGTTAGGAGTGGGATCTGGGGAACAGAATGTGCCTGAGCAGTGCGCACCCAAGCTCACACAAAAGGCAACAAAAGGTCAAATCTGAGGCAAGCTTCTTATTTACCGACATTATAACTGCATTAAGCTATTTCGTGCAGCATACAAGAAGCCAAAACATTTCAGGATGTCTCTTTGCCAGTAAGCTTACATGAATTTAATACAATTGCACTTTTTTTTCTGATATGTCATTTTGAAAAGTGGCTTATCATCTGCCAAAGGACTTTATCTAAAATACTGGTGAAGTATACAGATGTAAAATTATTGATCATGGAATCCTTGCATGGTGTGCTAATTGAGCCCTTTGATAGTAACACACAACATTCAGCCCCCTCAAACACTCCCTGCCTTTTCTTTTTTACCCCACTTTAAACTATAATAACAGCAGTAGTAACTGGAAGAAGGTCTCCTATTGTCAGCTGCACCTCTTTAAACACCACCTTATGTTGCCCCAACCTAAATACGTATCAGTATATCCCTCTCAAATGAGAAAACATGTACAGTTGTCCTTTTTTTTTTACTTGAAATCCATACATTTCTCTGCCCGTCCTCTTACCCTCACACACACACATTCTGCCCCAGTGCTAGCTCGGGATGAGGAGGACTCTAATGTTTGCGTGCAAGTGTTTCCCAGGAGGCGGTTGTAGACTGTGGGTTCTGAGGCCTGGGGATGGCTCTAGATGGCGGTTAGCGAGGAACCAGTTTTTTTTTTTTTTTTTGCCTTCTCTCCTCCTACCCCTCCCCCTTTCTGAGCTCAGGCAGTGATCGTAATGGGGGGTGACAGCTCACCTCTCCCTAGCGTGCCTACGGTCCTCGGAGCGTTAGACCCCCCCGCGTAACCCCATCACCACCCCCCAACTCCCGGAAGGGCACCAAGGTTACTCCATATGTTAGTCTGAGGATTCTTATGATGTTTTCTTTGTTTTGTTTTGTTTTTGGGTTTTTTTTCCCGTAAAGGAGTATATTTGCAGTCAAGTCCAGAATGATTTTGTTTTTGTATGAATCAAATCAAATCAGGGATATCGCCGTTTGATCCCCTCATCATAAATATATTTGTCCAGTATGGAGTCTCCTTCATCCCCCCCTCCTTGTTTTTTTTTTTTTTTTTGCTCTGTCATCCTGTGCCTCCTGTTCTTCTGTGTGAGTTGCGACTCAGTGGTGTGAAAAGATCCAGGGCCCGCAGTTTCACATCTATTAAAGCCTTCATGTTTGGAGAGGGAAGTGATCTGATGGCCTGATGTTGTACGCTCACTTACACAGCCTGTTTGTATGGGGACGTCATGTACGCTAGCTTCATCTCCCTCTGTGTACACGTGCGGGTGTGTGCGTGTGTGTGTGTGTGTGTGTGCATGTGCGTGCGTGTGCCTGTGTTTAGCGTGCACTTGCACCCGACAGTGTACCCATGCATACCACTGCGGTTTTATAACATTAGTTGTGTGTGAATTCTATTTTAAAGCTCACTTTCATCATGTATTTTATTATTTAGCCAAACTCAAAAAGTTGGAGGAAATTAAACAGTGTGTGTATACTTCAAGGTGTGACTGTTTGCCTTTGCCAAATCAGATTGGATGGGAACATTTCAGTTCTCTGTGGTAGATATCAAAGACTTGACTCAGTGAGTGACTTGATTCTCTGATCTCCTCAGAAGTAACCTGCTTTGCTCCACAACAGGAGAGATCCCAGTGAACGTCCTTCCACAGCTGAATCTCATAGGACATTGAAAGTTAAACAGCCTGCTTTGATGCACAGCCTTAAACTCACTCCCACATTCGGCAGTCGTCGTTTGAGCTTTCTGCATCAACAGAAAACTCTCGCAGAGAGAGGAGAAGTAATGTAGAAAATTATAATTAAATCAGTAAAGTGAATTTCTTGCACCCTTCAATAGATTGTGCATCCTTGTGTGTGTGAGTGTGTGGGTGTCTTTGTGTGTCTTTGAATGTGTGTGTAAAAGAGAGTGGATGCGCGTGCAAGTCTTGGGTAACTTTGGCTAGCGAAATTGTGTAATGAGTGGTGTGTATGTGTGTGCTTGTGTGTGTGTTGAGAGGAGGGTTTGCGTGCTTAGATGGGCAAGGAATAGAGCACAAAAGCATGTGTAGTGGTGAATATTAGAGTAGGCAGAGTGTTAGCAAGGTCGCTCTGTGTACAGGAGTGCTTTCTCCTCTCAAACTCTCTCACTCTCTCTCACTCTCTCTCTTTCTCTCTGTTTCTTTATTCACAGGCTTTCTCCCTCTGCTACCCCCTCTTTTTTTTTTTTATCATAGTCAGCTTTTTAAGAGTGCTACTCTCACTACACTCAGGGCCCTTATTCCAACTTAACAGCCTTCACATTCACCCTTTCACCTCATTTGCTATTAGACACAAAGTCAACCTGGCATTTTATAAGCCGGTGCCTGTTTTAAGATGTTGCAATCATGGCGAACATTCAGGCTAAACTCAATTGCTGAACCTCATTTGCCCCCCAAAAAGATAAGAGATCTCATTTGGGTGGTAGAACGGAAAGGCTTCGGCACGGCAGCGCTGTTGTGGGAATCAATCTGCGAGGTTAGAATATGTGAGACAAGTGCCAAAGGGGGTGTGTGCAGCTTCCCGGCACCCTCTCCAAAAACCCCGCAGGCTAAAGTGGAATCCCAGCCACGCCCCGCATATCACCCCATGTGATGGTTTGGGATGCATTTGACATGCTACATCGTTCTATGAGTCTTTTTTTTTTTTTTTTTCACTACAGCAGCCCTCTTGCTTTTTTCAGTGTGGTGTACAAGTGCACAGCCACTTCTGGCCTTAATGGCAGCCTACATATCAGAGAGCAGGCATTGGGCTGCTGTAATCTGACTGGTCTTAATTACAGGCAGTATCCAGTAATAGGCTGCTCCCATAGATATCAGCCATTAGAGCAGTGTCTCTGACGGGAGAGGCCTGATTGGCTACGAGGTAGGTGATAAAGAAGCCATGCCTCATTTACCTCCAATTCTTTGTTCACACATCTCTGTATTAAAGTCAAGCGTGAAGATGGCAAAGGACTGTGTTAAACTGATTTATGTGCGTTCCTATGTGGTGGTAGCTAATCTGCTCCTCCTGACTGCATTGTCAGCAATCGGAGTGCTGTACAAGTAAATGATTCACTGAATAGAAGTTGTTTCAGTTAGACCGGAGCAGTAAAGTCTGAATGCTCAAGTTTTCATTAAATGGTCCCTTTTCAGGACTCATTAAAATTGATGTGTACAGTGCATCGTGACTCATACTCAATCTGTCTGTTGTGAACCTGTAATTATTTTTTTTTTCTTTTAATAAGCAGGACCCTTCTCAGGCCTTAGGCTTCCCTCTGCGGTTACATACAGAGTTCAGTTCCAAAACCTCAAACCAGCAGCTCTTGTCTGCTAATTGAACTAAACCACAATAGTGTCCTTAATCAGACTTTACAAAGTTGAGTAAGAAGTTCTTTCCGGAGGCTTTTACTGTTTCCCCCCCAACTATGTTTACTACTCTCCCTGTCTCCTCACATCTATTCACACACCTTCTGACTGACTCATGGCAGTGCTTTCCTAAACGGTGAGCTTGGATGCTACCATTTACATTACTGCTAAATGGTGACCAGGAATATTGATGATGCGTTCACAATCCTTCCATCTCACCCAATCGTTTTGTCTTTGTTAGCAGCAGAACAGCATGTGATCTGATGACATGATATGTTTGAGTAATACCACCGACAGCTTCACCATCCATTTCAAATGCCATAAAACAAAATCAAACCATTAAAGATGATATACCCATTATTAGTATGGAAATTAGAAATGGAATGCCATAGAGTACTGAAAGCTTGTCACTTGAATGACAGTTAGACACACTCCTGGTTCAGTGCACTGTATTTAAGATATGTTTGATGTTTTTCAAACTCCATATTTGGCACATTATCCTCGGGTGGCAGCTCACACCTTGTTGGTATTTAAGACAGATTTCAACGAATATTACTGGATCGTGCCGGCGGTTGGATTTAAGGGTGCATCTCCCTCATAACAGGGAGGTGTCGTCTGCTGACAGATCACTGTCTGGATGAGAGAGCACAGCAGCATCCCACCTCATTACCGTAGCAACACGCTAACCGAGGGACCGACGCACTGCTCGCCGTGATTAAGATGTAAATTTCCTCTAATTGGAATGTAAATTCATACATTTATATGAAGACGTCAGCTGTCAGATTGCAATATTGTGTCCTTTTTTCTCTCTCTCCCCTGTTCCCCAGGCTAGGGACTAGGTGCCTGTAATCTGTATCATTCTCCCGCAGCCCATCCTGGGATTTGCCGTTTGTTTAATGGTGGGCCCATTGTCCTGCGTCCAGCCCGTCATTGTAATGCCCCCCATTCATGTTTCTGTGTTTTGTTGCAGTCTGATTTGCTCTCGCTACCTGTGTTTGTTCCTCCATGCATGGCTGAGCCGTCAGGGCTTTGGGGACGGGGAGGGACTCTGAGACGGGGCCGGGTCATTGGGTGGCCGTATTTTGCGTGTGCATCGATTACTTCTGCTGAATGTTCCTCAATGCAAATAAGTCTGCCACTTTGAGAGGAAGCACATGTATCTGAAGTAATTAATTTTACCCTTGAATGCCAGCTGTGGTGTTGGTGTGACGTTTTCCAAATTGAGCTTTCTCACCAAAAAGGTGTTAATTTAGGGATTTGGCAGATGAAGTAAGTGTGTTTGCCAACATACATATATAGCCCATATAACTGTATTGGGATGCATTTTTTTTTGTTTCCCTATCTGACTCTGGGATTGTGCGATAATGATTGTGAGATTATATCCTGATATGGGACAGTGAGAGACAATTACTTTTAAATTGGCCCCGTATAAAATTCTCCCCCTCTCAAACATTAAGTCGCCTGATCATGGAAGGGTTTCATCATGCTTGATTCTACTTACTATATATGTGTGTTTGTGTCCTCGCATGTGCATATACAGTATGTCTGCTTTCGTGTGTGTGTGTGTGTGTGTGTGTGTGTGTGTATGTGTGTGTGTGTGTGTGTGTGTGTGTGTGTATATGTGTGTGTGTGTGTGACTTGTCAGGGCCAGGAGGGTCAGCCCTTAACAGTGAGGGCAATGAGAGGTGAACAGTAGAGATACAGACATTTAAGCACACAGTCAGGTTACGTTATCACAGCCTTACTTATTCCTCCCTTTAACAGTGTGATGTTTGGATCAGGTTGTCTGCTGTGTTCATTATTGATGGCTTTTTCACGACAAAAAAGATCTCTCCAAGCCGAATAGACATGGGCTTACAAGCACCATGCATTGCAGTATGTTGGAATGAATAATTACTGTATTTTTCATGGAGGATGACAGGAAAACTTCACATCACTTTAATTGCACTACCACTGTGACTAGTTTGAAAGTTCATGTCCTACTGTAGTCTTAAACCCTGTATGTTAATTCAGATAGGGGTATTTAAATAAACTATACTTGTCCAAAACCCACATCCAATAATTTTAATGAATGATTTTATATAGCAAGAAGAGACTCACTATTTGCATTGGTAATGATAAATTCAATAATTCATTCAAAATAATTCTCTGGGGTGGATGGATGGACAGAGGCCACTGATCTTGCAATGTGTGTTGAGTTTTTTGATCATTTTTTTCTATTTTTAACCTAAATCTGTCTTGCAAGTATTGTACATTTGCCTTGTTTGTTTTGCATATTTGCATATCTGCATATCCAAATAAGAACCCTCTGGGGAACAGGGGTTTTTGATGCACCTTGTTGACGTTCCAAAAAAGCCCAACAGACAGAAATATATCTGTCAATAATTCTGTCCATTTTCCGACAGATCAGTGTGGCCGCAGGCTAAGTGTCCCTAATAACAGTACATATATGTATATATAGATATAGGTATGAATAAACATATTTGCTATATAGGTATATACTGTATATATAATGTAAAATATAAAAACATCAATATGTATACAGTATAAAATAGTGGGACCCTTATGAAAATAAAATATCATTAGTGTATGCAGAATATAAATATAAGTGTGAAACTGAAGCATCCTCATGAAAACCAGAGGGCTTTAAAAAGTCTGCACAAGTTGGTGTCAGCGACAATCCACCTGTATTTGAAATTCAGCATTCTTCAGGAAATATAGAATTTGAAAGTTTATAAAACATTTTCCATTTGTTCTGTAAAAGACCAACTGGCATGTGAGATCCAACCTAGTGAAGATTTCCTTTTGTTTCTGTGTTTGTGGAGCGTTCACATCACCAAGCATCTGTGGGTGTGTACTCTCTGGGATCGTGCGTGGCTTCTGTACATTCCTTCCAGGCGTAGGTACCTTGTGAAACCTTTGGGTCACGCAAACCTTTCTACAAAGGAAGTTAAGATGCCAGAGAACATTGTCAGCATGTTTGGCTGCACATCACTTCCATGTTTCACACACTTTCTGAATGTCTTGTCTATTGAAGTGTAAGTGTGTGTGTGTGTGTGTGTGTGTGTGTGTGTGTGTGTGTGTGTGTGTGTGTGTGTGTGGCATCATTGCATCATACCATTTCCTCAATCAAACCAAAACAGCCACAAACATTAACCTTAAAGAGAATGGGATGTGTTCATCAGAACAACAGAGTGTGAATGGGGTTGCAGGCTTTGACAACAGTATGTGTGGGTGTTGTAGAGTGCAGGAAATTAACAAAAACATTGCAGCTCCCAAAAGGAGACTCCAGGCCACATCAGGCAGGGAATATAAAGAGAGAGAGGGTGAAGGAACGCCTCTATTTATAGACCCAGCCGCAGGTACCAGGAGTCATTGGTCCTGCGAGCCCAACCTGTGTTAAAGAGACAGTGGTGAGTGAAAGGCCAGACTGAGGCCTTCACAGAGTTCATACTGAGCGCTTTGTGTGCATGCGAGAGAGTTCGGGATTCCCATGCAGTCTGGCGGTTGTTCTGTACACCAGGAATCCCGACTATGCTGCCACAGCATGTCGACGCTACTCCACCCACCTGTGGCACCAGACCTGCCCAGCATGCCCTCCCTCAATTAGCCCTCCATCAGGAAGGAATCCTAATGAACCTGCTCCTTTCACTTCCATTCCATCCATCACCTTCAATCTAATACGCAGAACCAACGGCGTGGAAAACAGACACGTTCCCAGCCGTTGTTTCTGTTGAACAGGAATCTGCCTCTGGTCAGGTGAACCGGCCGGCTCATGTGGGTGTGTTATGCGGTCGGGATGCGATCATGCGTCCTGGTGACTGGAGAACAGCCTATCAGGGGTGACATCCCGATGCACGCCCTCCGCCGCTATACAGATCCACCCATCACCTGACATGTCCAGGTGTCAGAGGGGGAAGTGAATCATCCCTCCCTTGCCTTTGGGTGCCATGAGAAGTTGAGCTACTGTACAAGGTGTGCCTTGATTGAGAAATATCATTTGAATACCTCTTGGTCCAGATTATTCTATGATACACAGCTGTGATTAAATACCGAGTCCCCATGTTCATGTTCTGATATTTCACTTATTCCTTTAGTCCTTGGGCCCTTTTTGCCTTTCAGTCCCGCAGGACTAACTAGACTTGGCTCGCCGTAGTCTTTCTCTGTAGACCACAGTCGCAGCACCGCCACACGAGAGGAGAGGTAGGAAGTATTTGGGGCAGAGAGAGAGACAGACAGAGAAAGAGAGAGAGACTGTTTGTCCCCCAGGTACGACAGAGTCACTCATGCAGAAAGATCCCACATGGAGGGAGGTGGGGGGTGGGGGGGGTGCATGAAGGAGGGAGAGGAGCTGGACTTCCCTTGGCTTCCTCTCCCAGTTTATACCCCCCCTCCCTTTCCCTGAAAACACATCTGTCTTCCTTTCTCCTCCACACACCTTTTCTCCATGTTTCAAATCCTTTGCTATTCTCACTCCTATACCAGAGGCTTGTCATTGTTTATTGCTGAAAGTGGTTTCTCATATTTAGGGAGGCAAAATAGTTCTTGTTTCTTGTCACATACCACCTGCCATATTTTGTAAAACTTTCTGG
This sequence comes from Centroberyx affinis, assembly GCF_046629955.1. Lineage (NCBI taxonomy): Eukaryota > Metazoa > Chordata > Actinopteri > Beryciformes > Berycidae > Centroberyx > Centroberyx affinis. Next base: position 100,742 of record NW_027280214.1, on the reverse strand, counting down.
GGATCAAGCCTTTTGGACACAAGTGCTGGTCCATTCTCTTTGTAGATGCACTGTGGTTTAGCTGATGTTTCAGAGAGCCCTCTTTGGCCTGTGGACACACTGCTGTTACCGTCACCCCAAGCGGTCCGTCTTACATGCAAATATGTGTCGGCTCTACAATGATCACCATTTTAGTCTGCGCCAGAGCTATCTCATGGCTGCTTGCATTAAAACAATTAAACTTTGCCCCTCCCCCCACACAACAATCATTTTCGGATGTGTTGGGTGAAATTTAGCAAGAAATTATCATTTTCTGAATCACTTCACTCTGCTTGCTTGGTGTTTGTTTCATTCTTTCTCTTTCCCCATTTCGTCTTTGAGCTCTTTAAAAGACTTGGAGCCCCCTGCATGTTCTTCTTTTCTCTGTCCTCTTTTTCATCATTATCCAACAGGACTTTTCTGTGCGTGCAAATGCTTTCTGAACGGCGTCCTTTCTTCCCTTTCAGGCTGGATGTCATTGTTGCTGCCTGTGGGCTGGGTGTATTTATTTAGGGGTAATTGGTGTGTGGATGAGTGAGGTAATGAGGTGCATCCACACTTGGCTGCTCCCCTCCCTGAGAGCCTGAGACAGACGTAGCCTAGCTGGGCTCCGGCTTGAGCTGTACCACACTGCTGTCTCCGCCACGCAGGCCAGAATGGCTCTTTCATACCCAGGTGGACAAACACAATCACTGGGGCTGATACCTCAATGAGGCGTCTGCAGTTTGAAGTGGTGTGTGTGTGTGTGTGTGTGTGTGTGTGTGTGTGTGTGTGTGTGTGTGTGTGTGTGTGTGTGTGTGTGTGTTCCGTGTGTGCTTGTGTGTGTGTGTATTTGTGTGCACGCGTTTGTGTGTGTGTGGAAAAAAAACAGTGTGCGATTGTTTGCCCGTGTGTGTCTTGAGTCCTTATTTGTCTTGGAGCTTGTGTTTGTGTAAGTGATTTTCCTTGTGTGTTTGTAAGTGCATGTATATCAGGCTGAGTGGGTGTTCAATGGAGCTCAAGGAGGACCTTTGGCTCTCACAGCCCCCTGCCAACCCCAGACTGCCCCTGATGCCCTGCAGAGTTACCTAATGATTTCACTTACACCTCCCTTATCTGGCTGGCCCGTGGAGCAGCAACCGTCTGACGCTTCAGCCTTTACATGCCATTTGCTGCCTCATATCCTGTGAAATTCAATTGCACAGCTCCAACTGTAGCCAGAGTAGGGGGATCTCTCTCTCTCTCCCTCTCTCTCTCTCTCCTCTCTCTCTCTCTCTCTCTCTCTCCCCCTCTGCTGTATTTGTAAATACAAATATAAACAGTTCCACCATTGCACCCTTCTTCAATATTATTTCTGCGCAACCTTACATTTTAGTATTTTAGTAGTCTAAAGTTGACAGTTCATTTCGCTGCAGAGTGTCGGTGACAAGTTTTGCATGCAATGTAGAAGTTTTAGACGAGGAAGCTTGGATGTTTGGGGCTGCCCACAGGTGTTCGGCTGATAATATTATGCATAGATTGTTTTGTTGTTATCAGAGTAATTGGTGTAGACCTGCCAGCCTTTGATAGACACACAATTACTGTATGTGATGCATAAGTGGACTCATTTTAGGGCAGGATTTTGAGTTGCTAATGGTGCATTATTCAGCTTTTGGTCTGTCCCCAAAAGTGCCGGGCCAAATCAAACAAGCCGCTCCAGGGTAATTGAGGCCCACTCCGCACCCCCTGCAGTGAGCAAGGCAGAACTGTAATCCCCTGACAACTCTGACTTGGCCCCAATCTGGCAGGCCGCCCATTTCCCAGCAAAACGCCTAACTCGGCATCAGGGAGAATGAAGAAGCTGATAGTCACATTTGGAATGCCTCCCAATTTTGTTATTCTTTTCAACTCAACAGTCCTCTGTATCTGTGTCTGTACTTAGCCTTATTTTTTATTTTAAACTATAGTTAAGACAACACAATTGGACAATAATTGCACACTATCAAACCAATATTCTTGCTAATCAGTCCCTTCAGGATTTTGCACTTTTATGATCAAAGGTTTTTGGCAGAACGAACAGTTCCCTGACCAGCATTTTGAGGTTTTATCCACTCTCCACCCTATCCACAGAAAAACTCTCACTTTCTTTTAGAACAATCAGATAGCCTGAAACTTCAAATCGCACAAATTCTCTCAAGCAAAGGAGTTAACATCAGATCACAACTTTGCCCTTTTGCCGCACAATTTTTCTGAAAATCCTCTGCAAAATCAAACACTTATTACTAATAACTAATTACTAATAATTACAGAATGCAAAATCTTAGAGAGACTGACAGCAATCTGTTTATTTTGTCAGATACAGTTTTGTAAGATAGGGATTGTTATCTTTAGTTAGTCTGATTGTGACTGTGGAGTTTCAGTCGCCTTGCTAACTAACTTACTGTGACAGCAGCTTGTTACCTGCAGATATACCCTGTATACACATACAGCACACTTCAGACTGAACCTTTGTTTTGACATTGATGATCCCTCCAGCTCCAATGACCTCTGAATCAGTTAAAATAGCTGCCTGTGTGTCCAATACATTCCCACCTGGAGCTGGGATGGTGCTACTGTTTTTCCTCACTTTTGAACGACTAATATCCTTGGACCTTTACACCTTTGAGGTTCTGTATGATTTGTACAATTATGGCAAAAATTATAATCCTGATAATTTTGCTATATATTGTGATTACCATTATTTGTCTTGGTTTCAGGGGGGAAAAAATCTTTTATTGCACTTTTGTGCTTTTTTTTACATTTTCACCTCTTCAGTGCTGTATCTGTCAAAGTAGCAGCAACTAGAAAGTGTTGTTTTCTTACTTCTTGCTGCTTACTCTTATAGTGATCCTTATTTACAAAATTCAATTAATGAATAATTACTGCTTTATTGCTTTGCTTCATATATAAATATATAAAACCAAATATATATAAAACCAAATCTTCAATCTCCAAATGACAGACAATGAACCACTTTTAGGAACTAAAACATTTTCCACGGTCTCTCTGTCCCATGGGCACACTTTGCACATTCAAAGGCTGTGATTGGTCTCACATAATGGAAGAAATTGATATACCACACCGGGACTTTCAGAGGAATTGAAAATATAACAAACATTTCAATAACATCAAATTACATTAATATTAATCGTGGAAACATAAAATCCCAATATGCGATTACGATTAATTGTTCAGCTTTACATGGTATTTTTTGTGATTCATACCTACACAATTTAGATGTTTGTGTAAACTTGTGGTTTATTTGTGATATGCCACAAGACATTGGAACAGGTTTGGTAATATTAGCCAATAATGGTAAATTTACAGCAAACATTTGGCATTCATGGAAAATTGTATGTGAAACAAGAGCTTCTGTTTAAACAACTGGAGCAGAGGAGCTCCTGTAGATAATTAGTGGATCCACTGGAGTGACCAAGCGTGACACTCATTAAGAAGAAAACGCCTCACCAGGATTTCACTACAGTCTTTATCAGACATCTGATATTGAATATCATGTTTTATAATAGCCTTGTGGTTACAAATCTTTAATGGAGAGAGTATCCAATCTGGTTTTTCCAGTCTCCATAAACTAATCTGTATAAATTTCCAATTGAAAAGTCATTACCACAAACGTTTGGCAACATTGCTGCAAACCACAAGCTATATTTTTTCTTTTGTAAAAGAAAAAACAGTTTTTGTATTATTTTGTTATGTTTGTTGTCATTCCTTTAAAACTCCAAATGGTCTCTGTAGTGCCAACTCTTATAGGGGTCGTTTGCAGAGAGGGTATCACATGCATTTAGCACTGTCTGTCTGATTTTTAACTTTAGCATGCATTCTCCCCAGGCCCTGGCTCAGTGTTTTAATAGCCTTAGTAATGCTTCACAATTAACACTCAGCCGGTGCTCAAGGTTAGATAATGGCTGGTGTGTTTCAGGCTAAATTAAAAAACACAAAACAAGAATCCCCATCACCCATGGTGCTTTTTGGACCTAGGGGTTATGGGGAAAATGGAAGGTGGTGAATTTTTTGACAGGGCAGTTGAGGTGATGTCTCATTCCCTCTGACATCCTGAACACCCTAAAGGTGGCTTTGCCCACCGTCTACCCAGGATGCACCTCACCTAGCTGTGGCTAAATTTACACAACCACCTGCCCACAGGGATGGTGCTGGAGAGGAGAGGTGGAGGTGGGGTTGGCTGGGTGGGGGGCACATAGAGGGAGACTGTCGGGTGTCTGTGTGTCCTATGATCCAATGTACAAGGTTACATATTTAAGTATCTACATTCGGTGTAATTGGCAAATTAATTCAAGCATTATTCACCCCAGATTTTGGATCCAAGAATTTTGCCACGTTAATATTTGGGCATTGCAGTTAGTACGTTGTCCCTCTAGCCTCGGCTTGTCTTTTCAGCATCTCTCCTCTATAGTGCAGCGAGTTTGCAACAGAGTGGAGATGCATGGTGAATAGGTCAGATTTGGTTTTTCCAGAGTGCTGTTAGGAGTTCAGTAGGTTAGTGGAGCAAAGCTTTTCAGCCTCCAGCGATTCCAGTGGAACTCAACTGGGAGTACACCAGCTTTCCTCTCATAGCATTCCACTGTGTAACTGTGAAAGGCTTGACCCTCATTTCAGAGTGTCACAGTGAGAGTGGTGGTGCGACGATGAGTGGAGGCGAAGGTATGCCACAGTATTGCAATATTCTAGGCCAGAGCTGGGCTACCGCAACTAGGGCCTATTGACCAAATGTGTCATTTCATAAGAAACTCTAGCCTTCAAAGTGTTCCAGGAAGCGGTAAGCGATTCTGTATTTGTTCTGTTCTACTGCAAGTTAATTACTTTTGAGTTGTGTTTTTGAGAACACTTTTTTTATTACAAGGCATTTTAACAAGCTTCATAATGATGCAAGACTTGGGAAGTTGTTAAAATTGTAAATTACCTTATTTCCAGTAGCACTTGTGTGGCCTGCAGAACGCTAAAAGTTTACTTTTTGGCTGTTGACTGTCCACATCAAAAAGTTTGTGCAGCTCTGTTGTAGGCGTTCTGGGCACTGGAAGTTCCCACATGTCTCATCTTACTTAACATGGTTGTAAATAGCTGTTATCTCTAATGGGAAAGAAAGAAGTTCCCTAGCAACCAGTGTTTTATTACCCCACCTATTATATTGGACCAGCTGTTTTAGTTTAATGCCCAGACTGGGTTGATACTGAACCATTATCTTAACATTTCTTCACCTCCTCTCTGATAGTAAATCATCTTTTATCCCTTATTGCCACATTTTCATGAATAGGCAAAGATTCAAGGCTTGCCCTGTAAAACTGTAGATTCAAGCTTTTTATAAATTTGCTCAAAAGCTGCATATATTCAAGCGCTCAAGACGGACAGTCGAATAGAATGGTAACAATTCCTGATGCTCCCCAGTGGCAGAGTTCAGGCTGTTTGCCTGTGGGCTGATGTGGAGTGAATGGCCTTAGAGGCTCTAGGCTGGTCTATGTGTGGCCCGGCTGGTCCAAGTCAGCAGTAATGACTGGCTTTGGCCAGCATGCCTGTTAATGTGAATGGGGTTACTCTGGGCAACACCTTTTCAGCTGGGTCCTATGAAGTCCCCAGTATGGTGGTCTTTGTCCGCACAAGGGCTGTCCTCTCAGCAAAAAGGGCTCCTTTTTTGTGAGGACTATCAACTGGTGATGGATTATACCCACCCCCCTTTATTCATCTGGGTAGTCTAGCAGACACGGATACGCGCAAACACACACACACACATGAACACGTACACACACAGACACCATAAGTATTACAAACACGCTGGCACATTATCTTGCATAATTGTGTCATCCACAATTAAGATGCACACATCTCTCTTAGGTATACTCACAAAAGGTCAAGATCACACGCTTTCACACTGTTGACCTGCTGTCCCTTTCACGTCACGTAGACATGAAGGTGGATTTTCTTTTCAATTAATCTCCTCTCTTTGTCTTGAGTTACAGAGAAGAATTAGTCTTTTCCTTTTACCATTTACCCCCATTTATTCAACTTTTCCCTGTCGATCTTTCTGTCTCCACCCTTCAAACTGTTCCTCTGTTTTGCCAGCAAATAACGTTGGAATCCTCAGAGAATAACCAAGAAATCAGACACACTTACCTCCTGCATGCAGGTAAATGTTGTCAGTATCCATGTGATTGCTTGGATAGTTTCTGAAGATTTCAAGATGGTTGGCTTGCAGTACATAGTCCTGTACTAGCAGTACCCACTGCAGAACTGCGCCGAAGCACACCTCTACCTTTGTCTCGTCTATTCTCTGTTCCACCTCCTCTACTAAGGAGTAAACATATGTGCTGCCGTATTGGGCTGTTTCTTGTGGCGCTGAGCAGGGAGAAAGACAGACTGCTTAATTTTGCTCTTTTCCTCACAGGTCCGGTGCCTTACAACTCAACAAAACTCTCAATGCACAGTACAAGTAGTAGCAGGCAGTGCGGAGAGATGTTCACAAACTTGTGGTGACAACCGTAGCACTAACATCATCATGGACGACACTGAAAATATTTCAAATGGCAGATAATATATTTTCATCTTTCTCCTCTACCTCCTCTGCTGCTACTCTTTCCCATTCTGATCTGTTCCATTCCGTCCTGGTCTTTATCTAGCACAATAACAGACTATGCTTGTGCGAGAGTGATTGCCCCGCCACCCCTCCCAAGGGGTCAGCCTCTTACCCAGGCTGACACAGTAACCTCCAGACGACCTTTCGCTTTGCCAAATGTTATGCCTGTAAACTGTGTGAAACCCTGTCACGGTGCAAAAGAAGAGGGAGAAACTGAAGGTTCTGTAGCAGGGAAGGCTGGGTTTAAGGAAGGCCAAGTCGTACTAGTCAGCTTTGTGCGCTCGTGTTGTAAATACCTCTGTGTGACACACGCATACGCAAGTGGCAGTGTGTGTGTCTGTTTGTCTGTGTGTGTGTATGCGGGGGTGTGCATTTGTAGAGCGAGTGCAACAGAGAAAAGCATGAATAATGCATGATAAAATATCCTTGGTAATACTCTGGCTTTTATTCATGGTGACTGATGCTGCGAGAGAGAGCCAGTTAGCAGGAGGATCTTAAGCCATAATCTGACATTGTCCAAGGAATTACAGTCAGTTGATTTCTCATACTGTGTGCTTCCGTAATAATGTGGTGACTTTATTACTGAGAATAATTGGGCTACGTTGCTTATAGTGAATTGGATTGTGGGGCAAGATATAGCCTTATTCAGCTCTAGCTGTTGCTATCAGAGCATTTTTATGAGATTATGACCAGGATGTTTAGGAATTTTTTCCCATCTGAGTGTGATTATTGTAACAGGGCATCTATATTGCACTAGAAAATCAGCTCTTACCCAAAGTGTCAGGGGTGTTTTAACCCAAGGACTATAATATCAGAGTCATGGTTTGAGGGGTAAAATGTGTGTTTGAGGGGTGGAGGGCACAAGAGGTCCCCCAGATATGCTGTCATAACCCATGCAGCCGTGCTCTTTGCTATGGGCCTATCGGTAGTGAAGGCAGCACTTAGACATGTTTGTACTCTACGCCCTCTACCCCTCTCCCTCTCTCCCCAGGCACCGTGTCACTCCAGGGGTGGACCAGCACTCTCTGGCTGTGCCCAAGTCCATAACACCAACTAACCCCCCCACACACACACATACACACACACACCCTTCTTCCCCACCCCCACAAGGGTCAACGTGCCCTCGCCCCCCTCACCCTACAACGCCCACGGTCCAAACCAACACTGCCCTCCAAAGAGAAACAAAACCAAACTGAAAAGAGACAAAATGGCCCCACGCTGCCTTCCCTGTCAAAGCTCTTGACAGGCCGGAGCAGAAGCCCCCAGCGTAGGCTGCAGCTGAAGAAGATGATGATGACGACAGAAATAACAAGTCAAGTTGTTGTGTTACAGTACAGTTACACTTTGGCCCTTGTTTGTCCGTCTGGTTATTCAGAAGCATCGTCGGAGCTCACTGATTCCTATGCATGTCGTGCTCGGTAACATGACAGATACTATCAAACGCTGTTTTACATCAGCCTCTGGAGCGTGAAGGGTAAGTGAGGAGCTGGCTATTCAAGAGAAAAAGAATAAACATTCCATTAGGTATTAAAAACCTAGAAATATTGTCAGCTAATCAATTTCCTGTTTGGACATGCTCCGTTTTAATGAAATTCAGTGGGTTATTAGTCCCTTCCCATTCTTTCAATGTTTGGGAATATAATTACACTCAGAATGCTTACTCATCCCTCTCCTGCCTGCCTACTCTGTCAGATGCATTAGCCATGAAGCAGAAGAGATGTGGAGCCTGTGTCTGTATCTGTCTATCTGTCGGTCCGCCTGACTGTCTGTATGCCTGCCTCTGGGATTATCTGGGGTCAGACGGCAGGTGACATGGCAAGCAGGTGACCATCACCCAATTACCGAAAAGAAACATGAGATGAACTCCAGATTTGTCTATTAGCCTACTTTTGCTTCTTCTTCTTCTTCTTCTTCTCTCTCTCTCTCTCTCTCTCTCTCCCTCTCCCCCTGTCTCTCTCTTTCACTTACAACACTCTTTCACATGCATAATTTTCAAACAGCACACTTGCCAATAAAACAGAGTAAAATTACATCCAGGAAATGCATATGAGGGATGCACCTGCCACTCCATGTTACATATAACATGTTATACTTTAGGTATTCAGCTGATGCTCTTATCCAGAGCGACTTACAATGTTTGCAATGGTTGAATAAGCATAAATTCCTTGATCACCAACATTACACGTGACCAAAGGTGAGGAGTGCAAGGATCAGGTCCATAGTGCCCTGACAATATTTGTTTGACAGTAGAGTGATCAGGTAAGAGAGAAATACAAGGGGGGAAAAAAATAAAATAAGAGCGATAGAAGGATCTTTTTGTTTTTAATTGTAGAATTGCCAAAATCCGAGGGATGAAAAGCTTCCCAGTCAACAGGTTATTCTTAGGGCAAGGCCAGGGATCGTGTTGCACTCTCTTTGTAACCACAAAAGAAGAGGAAGGTAGAGCTTCTTGTCAGCCTTTGTTAGGCGCAGGTGGGCTAGAATTACCAAAGTGATGGGATTTATGCTGGGCTGTTTCTGCATTTTCTCTGGCAGGGTAGCGGAAGTATTCTCTGAAATTGCCAGCGTAAATGTGATGATAGTTTGTTCCTAGAATAGAAAAGAACATCACCTCATTATGTGGGTTTTGGTTTGCTGAAGTTAATACTAGTTCCTATAGGTTCCGCAAATGATTTCCCACACAATGCAGTGTAACTTTATAGGTGTGAGGGATTACGGTGCTGGGAGGTGATTTAGCTTGGTTTTAGTGACTGGATAGAGCTGTAAGTCTGGGAAATTTCTACCAATTTCAGCTCGGAAACGTTCTCTTACCATTTTGACCCTTGGCCTGTGGTAGAAATGGGATTGGAAATGGAGGACATTGACCTGGTGTCATGGACAGATGTAGACATTAGTTTACAGTGGCTGCACTGCAGCTTGGCTGCTCGGGGAAATGGAATTGGCACAAGGTTTCACCCCTAATGTGACCACTGTCCATGAATACTGGACGTATAGCATATAGATCCATGCAAACTGCAGCATGGTGAAGGAAAAATAGGTTCATGTGTTATTTGGCATCAGTGGAATTACCGGAATTGCTTATTCATGCATCACAGCATATAGCTTGGTCATTGTTTCTTCTGCGGTTGTAATGATTTTAACTTAGTGATAGCCCACTATGTTTTGTTTCTGTCATTTCACTGACTTAATAGATCTTATGTGCTGACAAAATTTCAAGAATGATTGTGTTAAGTAGGTGTTTATGGTAAATATCATGTCATTTCCATGAGCATGTTCCAACATCAGCTAATCTGATTGGAACAGCCAGACCAATCGTCATGTGTTCCAACAGGGTGTTGGGTTTCCCAGAGTTCTAAGCTGTACAGTGACACGGGCCTTTTGAAAGTGTGGCTAAAACTCTATGGAAGAAATGACTCGTTAAATTAGCACCTAATACTCCAGTCATTAGCAAGCCGTTACCACCAGTGGAATGCCTTTGATGGGGCTGCTTTGTGTGAGTGGGCTCCTTTTAAGCTCCAGTTGGGAAAATTAGTCTATTTGGATCTTGGAAAATTATGCACTTACATCAAGTTGTCACACTCGAAACAAAAGCATAACAAAAATGTTAAAATCCTTAACTTGGTGCCTTTTCTGGCCCCTGCTTCCCATCAACCACTGATGCGATATGTACATGCAGCCACTGCTGTATGTGGAGATTGTGAGTGACTAGTTACGGCCAGCGTCAAACACCATATTCCTTAAGCACCTGGTCTTTGGGGTGTTTAGTAAGCTGAAGGGAATTGTCCATTGTGGGGTGATATTAGTAACCCTCTTAGGCAAAGCCAGTCTGTGGGCCGGCCCTGAGGGCTCATTTCAAGTGCTTAGCGCTCGTTTGGGGCTTTGTCACCCCTCACCCTGTTGCCAGCATGGCCCCAGCCCCTCTGGCTGTGGAGCGGAGCTGAACCACAGACCTTTACCCCTGCCTGCCACCAGGGAGGGAACACTGACATCACAGCTCCAACACACACACTCTCACACACACAGTCTCACGCTAACATTGTGGCACATACCCATTTTCACAATCCCCCCATGTGCCACAGCCAATGGTCTTTTTTCCCGCCGTCCACTCCCACCCCACACCCCCCCTCCTATTTTTTTTCTCTTTCTCCGCCCCCCCTGAAGGTTGCCAGGCAGCAGAGAAAAACTTCACACACACATACACCCCACTATGCCTCTGAGGGTTTTCCGGATGTCCTTGTTTACATCATGGAGTGTGCAGGTCGTAGGGAAGCAGACTCAGAGCCTCCCTGGCTATGTCTGTCGAAGTCCTACACTGACCTCCATTCATTTGGTGTCAATGCATATGTTCATGGCAACCCCGCAGTTGGCCTATCACTGCTGAATGTACCATGGTGCACTGCAAACATCGGTCTAAGCTTTACATTATATGTGGGTGTACATTTCAAATCAGGGTGAAATGAACTGAATCTTGTACTTGGATGGTCTTCATTCAGTTTAGTTGACTTGAGATTAAATTTGACATCAGTTAATGGGACATGGGGCACAGTGGGACTTTGTTTTGTCATCTTTTCTTATATCTGCCGTCACTGAATGTCCTGGGATGGTTGCTGACAGTGTTACTGGGCTGTCTTTTCCCTCTGTGTGTCAAACCTATCGATTGGTTTTGTCTGCTCCTCCCTCCAACTTTGATGTTGCCATTGATTGTTCTGGTCTGCCCCTGAACTCAAAGGTTAGGGGAGCCGAGCTGCACTTCTGGATTGGTTTGACCTTCGCTCTGCACATGCTCAGTGGGTTCCCAGAGCCCAGAGCCAAACAAGACACGGGGTAGCCAGGCCTGTGGGTGCGTGACAGCCAGACAACGGTGTGATGTCTTTTTTTACTCACCCACCGAGGACGATGTATATGTGATTGATTTTTCTCCTACCCTCTCTCTACCGTGTTTCCGCTGCAGTGCACTTAGCAGGACTGAGCCCAGGCTTGATCAATGCATTGTTTTTCTTTTTCAATCACACTCGAGTGAGCTGTAGACACGAAAGGTTACACAGGTGAGCTTTGGCAGGGGTGGAAGCAGAGCTTCTGGAGGCCCCCTCAAGGCCAATATATGAGTTTGCATGGATGTTGGAAAATTGTGTGTGTGAGAGAGAGTCAGAGAGAAAGATTTACATACAGAGTAAACTTAATCGAATTTAGCATGTATGTTTCTGTCAGCCTATTAATTCTTATTGTGGTTTTGTGTCGCAAGGGGTTAGTTTATGCCCAGCTACACATTATGTATCTCCATCTATTCTCCCAGTGGGAATCTTCTTGCCCCTTTAAGGCCTCTGTCACCTTACCTTACCATCCCACATTAAATTATAGGTCCTTAACAATGTCTCAAGGCTTCACCTGCTCCCAGATAATCTGCAGGGCTGCATGACAGCTATTCCTCTTGTTTCCTCCGCTTGCCTGACAAACGGTCTTCTGACACACACAAAGGAAATGTGTTCAGCAGACAGAAGGAGACCACTTGGGCATGACACACCTCTGACCTCTGAGCCACAGTAGCAAGAGCAGGAGGTTTCATATCAGGCATGAAGATTACTGAAGAGAAAACATTCTGCAATTCAAATTCAGATATTTAGACATCATAAATCCCTAAAAAAACAGTATGCTGCAAAAGTAGGAAGCAGTCTTGTCTACCCTAGAGGGGCGAGGGGTGTTGTGTAGTCCTTGTGAATTATCTCCTAGTAATGACGTTGTTAACCCCTGTACCCAAACACCTAGTCATTAGGAAGGAGATAAGTATCTGTGGGAGTGGAGGGGCTCTTGTAAAGCTGCACGGCTGGAGGGGGCAAGGATGTGGTGGGCAGGGGAGGTTTAGAGGGGTGGGGTGGGGTGGGGTGGGAGTGGAGGTTTTGACCAGTGGGTTTCAGATGTCATGGCAGATTCTTTCAGGGACAAATTACAGGGTTTAACTTTCCTTGTACCGGGGATGCCTGCATTCTGATTTATTTCCTCTATAGACACTCATGCCGCTCTCCACCATTGTCAGGCACACACTTGACTCTGGAGATACTTCACCTCCTCTCACGCTCTCAACACCTCTTCAGGACTTTGTTTGTGGAGGGCCATTGGCGGCCTTTCTTGCAGCGTAGCCCCTCTAAAGCTTTCCAGCAGTTAGCGTGTTGGCGTTAGGGGGCTTTACGTGAGTGGCCCTCATTAACCTCCTTGGGTCTTTGTGCTTCGAGTTGGCACAGGGCGGCTCCACAGATAAGCTTTACTAAGGAACAAGTTACTCAGCTAAAACGCTTGATTCTAATGACTCTGGTATTAGCTAAACCTAATCATCTGGGTTACAAATACTTTTGCAATCTCCACAAATGCAAACACATACACATCCGGAGCAGGCACATGCGCGTGCACACTCATACACACACACAAACACACATTCTCCTTCCCTTCCACATAAATTCACGCTCTCATGTCCCATACATAACTTCTCAAAACACCCCACCGCACCCCTCCTGACACACATACACACACACAGCATATTCCCTGTGAGCTGTAACAGACCTAAAGCTCTCTGAGGCATTTAGCAGCACGCTAGCAGGTTTACTCCACACTGCCAGTGCTGAGGGGAGTGCTGAAGCATCTAATGCAATTTCAACCCAACATGGCTCTCTGTGAATGAACATCACTGAAGTGTACCATCCATGTCGATCTATGTGTTTTCTTTTTTTTCACCCATACTTGCTGATCTAATACTCTGTCCCTCTGTCTCTCTCTCTGTTTCTCTCTCTCTCTCTCTCTCTCTCTCTCCCTCTCTCCCTCTCTCATATCTCTATAGAGACTGCATTTGCCTCCAGACTTGTCAGAGACTGTGAGTCGTGTGAGCAGGGGGGAGCTGGCAGGAGCGGCCATGGCGGGTTCAGGCTGTGGCTCCGGCTCTTCCGGCAACAAACACCTGGACTTCTAGAGCTCCCACACAATCGCCAGGGGCAACCAACACCTGGAACTCCAGAGCGTTGTCCTCTTTACCGTGGCGACCAGGTTGTTCCCTCACCCACGTAATGTCAACCACAATAACCCTGCCAGCCATTTCCACCTGCCAACTGTCCCAGCCAGGGGTGAAGATCTAAAAGTCCACAGTACCTCCCCTCCTAATGGACACATTTCATCATATAGTTCAAGTCTTTTTTATTATTATTAATCTACAGTACATGTACTTTTTTTTCTAACTCTGACAGCTAATAAATGTGCATTCCAAGCTGTCATCAGAAGTTCATTTAACCTTATTTGCCAAGTTGTTATCCCCATGATTTGCTTTTCTTCACTGGTAGCTGCGATGAATGTGAACCCAAGCGTGTCTTTAAATGTGTGGTATATGAATGGCAGGGCGATGAGTATTTAACCCAGTCAACACCCAAGATGGAGGATTATTTTAGATTTTTGGTTGGCCTTTTAGTCTTTGTTTATAAGTATCGTATAATCTTTAAATATTTTTCCATGCATTACAAATTGTCAATCTTGGCTTACAATTTGTGCTCACACTCAATTTGAATTGCATTCTCCCAAAGTGTCCACTGCCTACGCAGTTATTCAGTAGGCAGTTATTCTCCAGGATAATGGAATGAGACATGCTTTTGTTAAGTTAAATAAAAGATTATCAATATCCAGTACATGTTAAATAGTCTTTTTTCCATTATGTTTTGTTATTACTTTGTTTACTGCATCTCAACACCAGCTCTGAAAGCACAGTTGACTATGTGAGACTCTGTGGAGGTAGGATGTAAGGTAAGTGTGTTGTCATGATCTCTGCTGTGCCTCACTGGTTTCAGGTTGGAATAGCGATGGCTGCATCTGACCCCAAGACTGCCGGTGAGTGATGTCTACCTCCAGTGGGCTGCAGAGCAGAGCAGAGCAGGAATGTGGGCAGAGGGTAGGAGAGCTGGATTTGGGTGCAGGCTTCACACCTCATCAGGCACGTTTGCTGGATGAGCTGCTTTGCCATGACAAGCCCAAAAGAACAAATTAGGTCAAATGGTGACACAGAGAAATACAGAATATACTACATGAAGAATTAAATATTTCATTTTTGTTTTCCTTTGTCTGTTGCAGTTGTCAGTTTGAATATTTTTGTCTGTAGAAACTGGCAGTATTGGTAACCATCTGCAACACACGTGTGGGAGAGGGTAGTGTGTTACCTGACAGTTTCATGCATGATTGGAGTCCTCTTATATGGGGTGTACGTTTGTGAGGAGAGAGAGAGAGAGACACAGGTCACTTCTACAGGTAAACAACAGCTTGTGTTGTTCAGATAAAAACAGTCATCCAAGTTGTTGTTGTTGAAAAGCTGACAGATTCAGGGTATCCTTCTGAGGTCGATTAAAATGAAATGGATTCATTTTGGCATTTGTTTACATTTCCATCTATATGTCTGTTTTCACACTTGCTGTTGGAGAGACACTCTTATTCGACTCCAGGGAAAGTTGTTTTAATGATGTAAACATGATGTCAATCCTGGAAATGAGCCAACCTGAGGAAGCAACTAGCGAAACAGTTGTTCACTTCTCAAGCCTAATTTTCTAAAGAAAATAAAGATGTAAGTTAACAACAAAGTCTACCAGTGTGCGGTTGGATAATTCCTTTATATGGACTATGATGTCGATCATGCTTTACATAATGCTGTAGTTATACATGTCTGCATATTTGCGTTACGGTCGATTCACTTTCAATTCAGTCAATTCAGAAAGTGGATTTTCTTAAAAGTTCAAAAACGAAACATTCTTATGTAAATTGCAGTTTCTATTTACATTTAGAATTTAGTGAAATAAAGTGAATTTATCCCAACCCTGTTACATATGTTGGGGGTCTTTATGCACAATACATTTAATTATTTACATTCAGTTCATTATATCTATGTACTTTTTCAATTAACAGCTTAAAGTTTGTATTCTTATGATCGACAATGGGTTTCTCAAAGTGTCCTGCTACCTAATACATGGTTGCTGTGATTATGATTAGCCATGCATGCTTCTGATACAGACTGTTGGTTTTCAATACTGATTCAAGTACCAGGAAATCTTAGTTCTTAGTAATCTTAATTTAACTTCCTTTGTACACAATAACTGTAACCTTGCAATCAGGTAGAGGTAGCAATGCCCTGTCTATTTGCTGCCATTCAATGAGCCACTCTGCTATAATAGTTTTTTAAATAAATGATTGTATTTCCACGCATCACAGGTGCCTCTTTGGATGCCCTTATTCCCCGTACCTGCCGGACCATGGTAAGAGACAGCTGTCAGTGAAGAAAACCAGACAACTTCTCACATCTCAATTGTGGTTTTTTGATCAACTTCCCTCCTATTCTTTCTCTTTTTCTCTGTCGACAATATATTTAGCAGCTAACACTGGACCAGAAAGGGGAAAAAATATCAATAATATGTCTCAAAATAACATGTCTCAATAACATTTCTCAAAATAATTTAGTATATACTGGAGGCATAAATATGTAATTAATACATATTGCTTTTTTAAATGCATTTGCATTCTTAAGTCATGGAATCTGCACAGATTCACCATAGGGCTTGAGACAAGGCGTTTGCAAAAATATTGTTTCTATTTGTGTGAGCTACTTTAACAGTTTCCCAGGTCTTGATTGTTTTAACAGCAGGAGGTTTTAAAGCTGAAGGGAAGGCCATGGGATTTGATGTAGAGAATACCCATAATACCATGCCCATGCTGGTCCTCCCACAGTGGCTCTTACAGTTAATAACATTGAATGGGCCTCACTAAGCTATGTAACACCAATATGGGACAATACATTTTGGTTATTTTTACCGTATTAAAAACTTATCTCTGCCAGAAAGTAGTTTAATGTTTTTGTTTTAATACAAAAATACTGCCTACATAAGTGTTTTGTTACACATTACATCATGAGGATGTCGTACCTGTCAAATACAATTTACACAATAAACAAAACAGAGTAACCATTAATTTGAATATGTATTTCCAATACAGGGGCAATACTTCCCATCTTTGCAATGAGGCACACACACACACACACACTCAGCGCAGAACTTTAAAGTAGAACTGCTCCGTTAATATTGTCTCATTCTGATGACGCCTCTGAATGGGAGAGTGTCACCTTCCGTCTGCTGCTGTGGGTTTTCAGACAGATTTCCAGGCCGATGAGTAATGTGTCTCACTGCTCTAACCAAGATAGAACAAAGAGTGCAAAGTTCTCAGGAACTTTTGCAGGAACTTATATTGCTTAACTTGACTTTGTTCCGAGCAAGAATTACACTTAAACCTTTGTATCCTGAAGCTGTGTATTATTTAGACTTCCACTAATTGCTGTCTTTCTTGCATGTTGAGTCTCTCTTTCGTTCTCTCTGTGTGTCTCTCCCTCTCTCTCTGGCTTGCTCTCTGTAATTATTAATGTTCCCTCTCTGTCTCGGCACAGTTGTCTAGCCTGTTCTCTTCCCCCCTCTGCTCTCAAAACATTATTCCTCTGTCTTTGTGATAACCTGAGTAAAGTGAATAGAGAAATTGCATCAGCCCAAGGAAATTTCCTCTTAAAAATCTGATTAACCTCCAAACCTAAACTTCTGATTGGACTATTAAATATTGAGTGGACGTGTAGATTGAATCAATCAATTTAGCAAGACCTGGAGATATTTGGTGATGTTGCTGTTTAGGCATGCTGTGTGAATGTTACCTGACCTCACTCTCTCCTGGACACCCCCTCCTTTCAGATGCACTCCTCTATGCACACACACACACACACACACTCTCGCTCTCTCTCTTGCACGCCCCCTCAAATCCATACACACACAGACACAACCCCCCTGCTGAGGCAGCAAGTGAAGCAAAATAACTCACTCTGCCACACAATCACTCCTCTGCCTCGCTCTAGGCACTGACTGCTTTATTCCATGACTTTTTTTTCTCTTCCCTGCTCCCTCCTCCTCCTCATTGGTTGTGTTTCTTTTTTTTTTTCATACCATCGTAACTCTACTAAAACAAGGGCCAGTGATGGTGAATTGCTTGACCTTTCCCATTGTGTGTTGGTGTTGTGCTGTGTGGTCTGTGTGGAGTTGGATCAGACCATACATCAAGAGAGGTTTGTTATTTTGGACACCTTGTTTGGTGGGAATTGGATGTCTTGTTTGTGTATTAGAAGATCTTGCTTTGTTTTGTTTTCAGCGTTATATTCACAAAAAGTTGATTTTAATTTGGCAGAAATGACACATCTTGTCAATATTAAGAAGTGTCTCTACCCACTCACTAAAGACTGACAGTCAGTCTGTATTCGGCACAGCAGTGAACAGGCAAAAAGGCTTTCTTTAAGACACAATTTTACTGTACAAAATGTTTTATAGTTTTCACAAAATACATTTAGAAAGCTCCATTTTAAATAAAATTAAATTGAAATATTTAAGAGACAGCGTGTAGACGTTTTATCTCAGAAGCATTGCTCAGACGTAAACCCAGTATATGTGTCCATGTTCTACGTACACACTGAAATAAAAATGCATAACTCAAAAGAGCATGACAGATGATGCTAGAAAAACCCTCCCATGGTCTTCAATTATAAATAAGGACTGCTGGGTTAGACTGCAGTCTTACGAACTCGAAGCCAATGTAATTGAACAGAACTTGTTTACAAAATTTTGCAACACAAGACTAATATCTTTTTTTTTAAAAAAACATTGTGTACTAGATGAAATACAAAGGCTTTGGTCTGTTTTACAATCAACAATGATTAAATCTGATATGTACTTGTAAACAACTGCCAAACACTTATGTTTAAAACTCTGTCAAGCAATGTTTAATCATAATTATAGGAATTAAATATTTCTAGTTGCACAAATTTTTTTTTTGACCATAGGACACTATAATACAACTATACCTAAGAGACAAATTGTACCTGACCCTAAAGAAATGTATTTTATGATGCATGAAACATTTATAGAATATTCTCGGGGATATAAATGAAATCAACTTTTATTGGAGAAATCTTTCTGGAAGATTTCTAGGGAAGACAAGTACTTTACATTTTGACATAAACAAACTGGGTTATATCGAAGACGCAGTCTACCATTTACAGACTACAGGTATTTCTTACACCTGTTTTCCACATTTAATGTTCTTCATGGTAATCTAGAGTCAATCCAACCACCGAAGCAGAGGTCCAAGTAGTGTTGCATGTCGCACCGTCTTTGCACACCTTTAGTTGTCGATAGAGATCCAGGTCAAATACGCCTACAACCGAGGCCCAGTCAGCCCGTCAGATCTTGGAGGAGTCAAGACCACGGCCTCAGTGGGTGGATCAAGTTTGAACTTCCTCTGCTAATATCCATTCGTAAGGAATAAGACCAATAAATATTTTTTTTTTTGACACAGTAAGAGTCTTCCCTCCAGCTTTTCCTCTTTAATGATATGCAACAGCGTCCAGAGACCATGCAAAGTCTGGTAGAAAGTCTCGATATAAGCAGATTAAAAGATAGTCATGGCAGAATCTCTCAGGTTCTCCTCTCTCAAACAAACGCAAGACCAACATGGTTTTCTAGCAGTCCATCTATCAGTACTTGATCTTGGTTTTTCATATTAACATACAAATGGCCATTTACAAACACACCAGAGAAAAAAGGAAACAATGACTGAAGTTGGAAATAGAAAAAAAAAAACAGATAAGTTTTTGTTCCATAAAAATTTAACACCGGGCACTTTACAGAGGTCCATTTTTTCTGTCTGTCTTTCCATTGTTGTTCTCTCTTGCAAGTCCTCGTATGAATGTGCCTAGAGCTACAGAACAGCACACAGTCCCATTGGAAAAACAAAGCCCAGACGTCCCAAGGCTCTCCCAGAGTCTCTCTCTTTTCTCTTCTCCTCTCCTTTCCTCTTCTCTCCTCTACCCTCTCTCGCCTTCTCTACTCTCCTCTGCTGTGTATGTGTGAGGAACACTGCCGGAGGGCGATGGTGGAGTGGGTAGTTACAGGGTGAAGTAGCTCTTCTCTCTACTGTAGTCTTGACCAGTACTGAGACATGTCAGGCTCGCTCCCTGGGACTTGGACAGGGACAGACACTCCAGGAGAGATGAGTCCTGCAGAGACAAAAAGGAACGACATCAGTAAAAATGGCCCAGAAGTCAACATGGAGCACATGCTAAATTAAATGTGTGGATGCACTGTGCACAGTTAGTGTGACAGCTACCACTACTTAGCCTTATAGTACAGAGCATCGTACTTTAAAGGCTTGCAAATAGGTAGAGGAGCAGTGGAGCCGCAATGAGTCACAATGGTCTGCACATGGTTACACAGTAAAATGCTTGCAAGCTCGATAAATTGAGGCTTCGGCAATGGCATTTAAACAGAGAGAGTACAACAGCAAATGAATCAAATTAATTAGCAATTTAGCACAGAGGAAATGTGGCTATGCATGATTAACTCTTCATGACTATAACCGGTATATATGGCTCTCTGTAACAGCATTCTAATGGGGTGGAACTAAACTATGGGCTGGAGTAGTTGGATTGACATGATGGCATTGAGCTGAGATGAAATGAGCTTCGTTCATGCAATTGGAGAAGGAAAATGGCATGCAATGTAGAGATATTGATCCGCAGATCTATTAAGCCATGAAGTTTCTCAAATAGAAGGAAAGGAAAAGGAGGATTGCTATGAATGATTATGAATCAAGGCATGTATGCATGGCTATGCAGTACCCCCTAATTACGGGAAAGGTGGCAGATATTAAATCAGTAAATCCATAAGTGTGCTATTTGTTTGCATTAGCTGCCAAGCATGTTGGTAAACAATGAACTTTCTGCCTACCTGTTGAGGTGGTACCAGAAGTGGTCATTGATTGGCTGTTCATATGTGCCTGCATATGAGGGGGCGTGTATGTTTCGTAGCTCCGCCCGTTCACAGGCGGACTGGTAGGCAGCATGCAGGAATAAGAGGAGGTCTGGCTGGGCTATAGATGGGGAGAGAATATTACATTAGCTTCGCCAACCATAGTTTTCAGCTCAGTAGTCTGTACAGCAGGGCCTTTAATGCTATCAGCTTTCACAGGCAGGCCTGTCAGTCAGCAACACCTATGACAGTGACTTGATTTTATTTGCAGATTTACTTATGATCCTATGAGGACTATAAAGGCTATACTTTAATTTAAAAAATATATATATCTTAAGGAAGACTTTGGTTTGGCCAGGCAATACAATTCAATTTACTCATGCTGTGTTTGATTCCACTCTTCACATTTCACAGAAAAATATACTTAAAAGACATCTATCTTTAACACAGTTAATATAGACAAGCATGACTAGTAAGGATCATGGTCATTTACTTACTTGCATAGGTAGGTTGTTTGCCATGGTGAAGCTGGGCATGGGGGGCAGCGCACTGTAGGTGTTTGTGAGTGCAGTGTCAGGTCTGCCCAGCATTGACCCCGAAGTGAAAGACACTGTAAGGATGAGGGAAGAAATGTGATTAGAGCTGCTGAAATCACACAGTGCTTCAGTGTAAGAGACCGTTTCATAGCGTTAAGTAGTGCGTGCGTAAAGTGACGCCTTATTTGACAGACTGATAGGCCTCGACAGATATGTGGCTCAGGTGATTGACTTGTGAGCATGCGTCTTAGCTCTACCGCTGTGCCCTCGCGCCTGACGCGCTAATTACACAAATCAGCTGTCAGCTGAGAAGTTTTGTTCAACCAACCATCTTTGGTGCTTAAGCCATGAAAACAAAACGAGCAGCGCGTCTTCATGTGAACTAGAGCGCACAGCCAACAAGGCCTCTTCTTTTCACTTCATATTAACATGTAGGCTACACATAGTAATAATTAAAAATCTTCCGTATGGATTCTCTTTCAGACGATCTCATGAACAGTGTTGGATGGCAATGCGTTACTTGTTAGCTACTACTTTACAGTACATATATTAGGCTACTTTTCCCAGCTGTGTGGGCTAACGAATTAGTTTCATTTGAGTAGCAAGGTAAGTTACCAATCAAAATAACAAGTCGTTACCGTTGTTATCACTCCCTCTAAATATCATGTTGAAGTTTCCAAAAACTATATTCCATCACCACCCCCCGATGCGTTTTCGTCTTAATTAGTCGTCGTCATTTTAGCCGACAGCTTAGACAAGAAAGTTATTCCACTACTTAGATTTTTTTTTGAGAGAGAAAAAGCTGTCAAAGCGCTATTTTGTTCCCCCCGATCGGCCACAGGAAATGTAGACTGAGTTTTTTTTAAGGCAAGAGATTTTAAGATTTTTTTTTTATTTTTTTTTTTGGGAGGGGTGTAACGGAGACACGGTGTCCCTACCCGGTGTGGTGGGCTGTGGGATGGCCTGGTAGACGCTGGTGCTGAAGCTGCTGCTGATGGGGATGTGACTGGAGGAGTTGTTGGCCTGCCGGCGCTGGTTCCGCAGCTTCTCCTCTCGCCTCCACTTTGCTCTTCTATTTGAGAACCATACCTACACGAAATCACAACAATTAATTTCAATATAACCAGTTCTTTTTATTTTTTACGAGCGCTTGTTTGCAGCCCGAATTTGATGTTATAGGGTGGAAGAAAAAAAAGTGTGTTCACTCACTTGTATTCTTGCTTCAGGCAGATCTATTTTCGCTGCTAGTCTCTCCCTCGCGAAAACATCAGGATAATGAGTTCTTTCAAATTCTGTAATGCAAGAAATCACACAATAAAAGTGTTAGTAAATAAGCAATAAATTATAGGTCGAGGCTAAATGAATTCCTATCATATATCAGGGGCGTCAGTTGACTAAACCTTAAGGCAAAGCTCCTGCATCTAATAGCCTATCATTTGCAACCAAAACTTCTTAACCCGCTAATATAAACTGTATTTCTGGAAACAAATTGGAGCAATGACTGATGATGACTGACAAGATATTATTATTTGATCAATGTGATAAATTATTTGACCTATCAAGTCACTGAACTATGTCACTCAGCTTAAAGGGAATTTTATGTTTATTTTCAATTTGGACTAAGGTGCGTGTGTGTCTGTGTGTGTGGTTTATTCATAAGAATAATAATAGCCTACTATGTGATAACATTAAGAAGAAAAAGAACAGTGGATAATATATGCCCGATATAAATATATAAATTATTCATTGATTAGTGCGTCCCCACCTTTTTCCAGTGCTTCAATTTGCTCCTGAGTGAAGGACGTGCGGTTTCTCTGTAGTTTTCTCTTCAGCTGGAGTCGCATCTGTGTCTCATCTGAATCCTCCCCGTTCGAGCTGATGGAGTTTGTGTTCTCTCCTGCACCGTCTTGTTGTTGGCAGCCATCTGCAAAAATATAATAACAATATACATTTAATTAGGCTAATTGAATAATTCATTCTCGCGTCTCATGTTCTATCAGCCTACAGCAAATTATGTAGCCCGTGGTGCGACATCATTAATTACCGGGATTAAAGCCCCTATCGTGGTTGATTTAATTCAAAATCTGAGAAATTATTGCTAATGTGTGTTAATGTTTCAAGATCATATAGGCGATTCCTTACAAAAAATAGAAACAATATCCAAAAATAAGGCTGTGCACTTAACACTGTTTATAAAATATTGTGGGAAAAACAGCCTGGCGAGGGAAAGGCTGCACAAACTTATCGCTTCCCAACAATGGCGTATGTTCTCAAAAGGTTAAGAGAAATGTGACAAGATGTGGCGAGCCCCTTTTCAGAGCCTATGAAATGTATTAAAACCCCAAACTCTCTAGCCCCCTTTTTTAGAGCAGAGCAATGCCTCAATGGTCGTTCCCATATGGGCGTTGGTATAGCCATTGAGGTGACCACCAACTTTTGAATAGGAGAAGACGCTTTTCACAATGATACAATGCCTTCAGGAGTAAGGGAAACCATTAAACTATGGACACAGCCAGGGACGACCAGCGAGCCTTGGTGGGTGTAATATATGGGAGGAGGAGGAGGGGGGGGGGGGGGGGGGCTATTGCGGGAGATGACAAAAGGATCCTCTCTCTCTGGAGGCGCACAGGCTATAGTACTTTGGCATTGTGCACACGAGGATCCCAGTCAACAGAGCTTTGAGTCCAGTGTGTTAACCCTTATCCACTACCATCATTAATCACGTCCCCCGGCCAGCTACACGCCAGTCAGGATTTCTGTCTTCAATTGGAAACAAATGAGTGAGGAGAGAGCATGCAACCCCCTGAACAACCAAAATAAGGCCAATCTATTCACTGCTCCTGGTTGTCCGCGGTGGGCCCAAAGGCCCCTTCAGTTGCAGGGCGAGGCTTATCGACTAATGTCTGTCTTGTTGTTGGACATCATTATCACACCGAGAAGTTAATGTGAAATTAAGCAGGGGGTGCGTTGATAGTCACAGAGTGGTTTATGTAATATCTGACTGATGTCTCGGGCGATTGGTCGAAATCAAGAAGAGGCATTTCTGCTTTTGTGTGCAGATTGCATTTGCATTTTAGGCATTTAAGCCGGCGCTTTTAACCAGAGCGACGCACTTTGAGTGAGGAGGTGCAGTGCCTTGCTCAAGGACACTTCACCAGGACACAAGGCTGTGGCTGGGATTGAACCTCAGACCTGCTGACTAGGCCGCCCTGCCTCTTGAAGAGCAAAGACATTTACTAGTCTCAAATAGCCTAACTTAATTTCTCTAAATTTCCTACATTTTTCCAGATTTTAGGAAATAGTTAGAAATTATGGGAATAGTTTGCACAGTCTACACAAGCTGCTCTAGTTATGCATTTGCTCATAATTCTCCTGCAGGATAAGTGCATCATGCTTGCCGTAGGCCTGACAAAGGTTTGGTGTAGCTAAATGTAAAAGTCTTGTCGATTCATTGGGGGAAACCTGAAAGTAGATACGACAAGTTTCTTGACAATTTTCTCTGGCTGCAAAATAGGCTAAAGTATTTTTCTATAGGCCAATAGTTTGCGTCCACGCTATTTGTTTCTTCACTGCGGATAATCCATAAAAAGGAGTGAATGTGCAGCCTATTATCCGTCTGCCAGACCCACTGACGCTAGGTTGGGATTTGTTTTCTTTATAAAAGCGCTGGGAAATAAACTCATTCTTTAGTATCACGATGTCTCAACCAGTGAGGCGGAAAAGCAGCAAAAGAGATACCGAACCAATTGCGGCACCTTTCAGCTGCTGAGACCGGATCAAAACACTCTTGAGAAACCGCTTAAAACTGAAAGAGAAAGTGAGAGACTAAATCCTATAGACGGGATTTAGTGCCATATAGCCAACGAATGAGAAAGAGAAAGAGATAAAAGACAAAATCGGTAAAGAGTTTTATTCTTTTCTCTTTGGATAGAGTTGTCTTCTTTGGGGCCCTGTCACTCTCCATGTATCCATTATATCTGCTCACTCGGTTGTCGCATGGAAAACATATTTTCGTTCCCCTGAGACAACTGGCTTGCCTAAATGCTTATTCAATTAAAAACAACAATCAAATAGCAAACGTGTAACAATAATACTACTAATAATAAAAAAAATAATAATAATATTGGATGGTAAGTAATAAGG
Source organism: Centroberyx affinis (assembly GCF_046629955.1). Taxonomy (NCBI): domain Eukaryota; kingdom Metazoa; phylum Chordata; class Actinopteri; order Beryciformes; family Berycidae; genus Centroberyx; species Centroberyx affinis. The sequence goes on along the minus strand of NW_027280214.1, from coordinate 75,609 downwards.
AATAATAGTAATAATAAATAGTAAAATAAATAACAAGTAGCCTAATTAGTAGTAGCAGTATTTAGGGAATAGAGTTAGGCCTAATATAATTTGTTTTGTATTAACAATTAATACTAGGCCTAATTAATATCCAATAATTAATATAATAATACAAATAATTACAATAATAATAATAGCTATTATTGTTGTTGTTGTTATTATGATATTATTATTATAACTTAATGATAGTAATACAATAATGATTTTATTTTTAGTAGCCAAGTAGTAATGTGTTTCCTAAATGAAGTTAATCATTTTAGTTGTTAATATGATCCTTTCCGCTTTACTACTTGTTGATAACAGCCCCACGTGTCCAAATGGTCATCAAACAAATGCAAATTATTATTTACAACGAATGAATTCCAGCACTTGCATTTTCCCGTCCTCATGAATATAAAACAGACATAATGCTTCCTTGTGAAACTTGTTTCATGAATGAATTTCAGAAGCAAAGAAAACGTGCAGGTGGGTTTCTTAAGAAAACCTAATTTCTGCTTGTATTTGGCCAGTAGGCCGACAGGAACTCTCTGAAGTGGAACATTTCCATAGCAGCCTTACCATCTCCACACTCCTGCATGTTGCCATAATGAGAGACAAAGCCCTCTCTAATGAGCAATTACACGTAGTGCGGGCCGTTCCCATAACCAATCATTGCGTGTGAAGGAAAACATTCCTTTGTACTAATATCCCCGCACACAGCTTTCCAGCGCTATTCCCCATCAGGAGGGGAGGGAAATACAGGCTGTTGGATGGACACCTCCGCTGAAAGGACAAGCCGCTGTCACGCACATCCATGTCTGGGACAGTAGAGGCATTCAGACTGCATGCATGGCCCATGGCATCCTCTAATCGACTAGTCTTAATTGGGGGTCTTGTTCTGTTCATCAAAGCATGCCAATACAATACCTTCCTGAAATAAGGGCCGTGGACCGGGACCTTAAGTGCAGCAGTGCAACTGGAATATTACCCCACCAGAAAATATTAATAATCATATGTGCCACTGTATGGTGACCTTTGTGAAGACCTTATGAATCCAGCCTAAAACAATCGCTTTGTCACATTCAAAATTATGGAGACTGTGATTTTAAACATGTAAGTCTAACAAATTTGTGATTGTAGTTTTAAACGCTTGACTGTGTGTCAGATCCCAAGTGCCAAATGAGCGGGGTCTAAAGGCCCAGTCACAGTTCACATGTATCCCACTTTGATATCCGTTAAGCAAATGTGTATATCGATACAGTTGTACATGCGTCAAGGTGTCTTTATTGCCACTGTGTGATAATGAGGCTCACCTTGGTTGGGCTGCCCTGGCACTGATGTTCCGGGGTACCAGCCGGGCCGGGTCCCCCAAGTTCCTGTCTGACCGTTGAGCATTCTCAGCTTGTCATACATGCCATCTGCGCCCATCTGTTGCTTTTCACTAGCCAGGTTGCGGAGGACTCTGTTTATCGATGACACCTGAATGACAAATAAAACACGATAAAAGTGAGGATTAGGATTCGTCTCAGTCGCAACGGCAGAGCATTGTTGTCCTGTAGGCACGCGACCTCTCACCGACACAAAGATGTGGGTATGCGTGTGCGCACAGGTTCACGTCATGCATACACACACCTTAAAAATAAGCAGGTCAGGACAGAAAGATGCAAAAAAAAAAGCACAACGGGTTCCTCATGACTAATGTTTGGGTGATCACATGTATGCAGTAATACGTGTCCCTACACTTTCAAATGCAGTGTATATAATAAGACTGAATGGTTGGTTGCCCATCACTTTTTCCTCCACTGCACGAGAAAAGTCATTTCATGTGGCAAATTAAATCATGCACATAACTTACAGTCAATACACTTACGCTGGGTATATTGTCGTTGGTGCAGACCCCCTCCGACAGAAGTCTGTCACGGATCTCCCACGCAAAGATAGACGGGCACTCCCGCTTGTACTGCGCGATTTTCCCGACCACCTCTGGAGTGGCGACCCTGGGCTTGCTGCCGCCTATTGCTCTCGGTCTTATGGAGCCAGTTTCATAGTATCTGCCAAGAATCTTGCTCACACAACCGTTGGACACCTGGATAGAAAACAACAGACACAATTCACATACATTATTTAGGACTATTTGCGAAATTTTTAAGATGGCTCAAACAATTATCAGCTTACGTTTTCATTATCCAGCACTTGGACTTTTGCATCATCATGGGTCTATAAACACAGAAAATATGCCTTGAATGGTATATTAGGCACTCTCTACAATAAACCTGTTCTTGATAAGAGCAGGCAGGCTATGTTCCTTTTTCTCGGCCTCATTACATTTACAGCGGTACTTAAGAATAATTTTGTCTTAAAAAAAACTATCAGAAAATATATAGCTAACATTTAGGCTACAGGCAACATGGATTTTATGTGAATATTATACCATAATGCCACTCCTATTTTGGATTGTTTTGCTTTATTTTTAAAGTAAGCCTACAGATCTTGGAACGCATGCATCTAAAAGAAAAAGCCTATAAGTCAATTTCCTAGGCAAAAAAGAAGAGAAGTGTCCTTGTCACCTGCAGTATCCTGGAGATGTCGCAGGGTCGAGCACCACTGTGTGCAAGTTCAACTATTTTCTGCCTGGTGGAGTCCGGCAGTGGTCTACCATTAACAAACACACCGCCAAGCTGGTTTACGCCACTGTGACCTAAATGGAGACAAAAGCATCGCAGTCATCACACCATATTACGAGTCCAATAAAAGCATATGTGATCAAGCAAATTATTTTCATTTAATGGTGAAAAGAATGGTATAAGCGTTCAGGATAACCGAGTTAAAGATGGAACATGGAGGGAGTATAGAAAGGAAGGTTAATTGCAGTGGGCTTTAAAAAAAAAAAAGTTAAACTGTCATATAAAAAAGCGTCTTAAATTGGGGTATAAAAGTAACCGAATAGTTTAACAAAATGTTAATCCCGCTCGGTACAAGCTCCACTCGAGACAATCACTGCGCAGTAATTCAATAACACATGCAGAACATCGATTAAGCGTCAGTAGCTTCAAATGAGCTGGACCAAAAACATCTCTATTCAACTAATGAAATCAACAATTCAGACGATCCTCTGCCCCGAGGAAATTCTAACAAGCCTTTAAGAAAACGGCAAAAAAAAACTTCAGAATTAAAACATTTGCACCGTTATCCATCCCTTCATACAATTACGCATCACCAAGACGGGCACCTCACTCATAAACTATCCCCAAAATAATAATTACGCATCAGCAAGACGGACACCACATATAACACCAGCATTAAAATAACAATATAATAGGTTATCATCCAAAAATGTGGCTTTTGGTAAAATATCTGTAAATCGGAAAGTCCTTTCTATGATAGTTCTGCAAAGCACAGCATAATTACGCATCACCAAGACGGGTACCACATAGGATACAAGCCCTAACATAACAATGTTTATAATATGCTATCGTCTAAAAGTATGCGTTTTTGGAAAGTATTCGTAAATCTTACTATGGTAGCCCTGCAAAGCACAGAATAAGCCCGCAAACCTTAAGCCAAATGGGAGAGCTGACTCCCCGGAGTGCCTGAGCTGCTCTCTGTTTCTCCGCTCCCTTCCCCTGCGCTGCCGCCCGGTACATTGACTCCGGGAGCAGAGGCTCCTTAGCAATAAATAAGCTCCAAATATAGAAGAGGGGGAAAATATGATGAGCCTGCCTGACATTTGTCTTTAAAATAAAGCTAGCTGCACGTCAAGTTTGAGCTTAATTTCTGGAAATAGGCGGAAGTCGCCTCGGATCATGCATGGGAGGCTAATTGAAAAGATCAGTTGGAGCACTTGTGGCAGGCATGTCACTTTATGACACCGCTCTGCTTTTGAAAATCGCATCGTCACGACAAATAGTAGCATGATAAAACGACCCTTTCTGTCTGCATTTGGATATCACTCAGACAAAATTGGACGCTACTCGTTTACCCTCCGAGGGAGACTTCGTTTTAAGGTGGCCAGGGGCTACGCGCGGTCACAGAAACGAGGGCGCGCCTAGATTCTTAACATATTAAAACTGACATGCAGTTTTTTCCCCTCTTGTTTGTATTTGACAACAAATGCTCACAGCTACTGCAGTCCTGTTGTGTGCAATCGGTAGGCTGTCTCTGCACAGAAATATGTCACAGGACTCTGCTTTAAACTGTAGACTTTATTCTTTATAAATGGACAAAAGGGCCTATATGCGCACGAGCCATGTGGGCCTATAGCTGTTTGGAGTAAAAAAATAAATCTGTTTAACTGAGTTACACATCCCTTTTGGCCACTACGTGTAATAATCTTGCAACGTGGATCTGATTAATAGTAAATCCATTATCATCCCTCTTGCTCTTTGGTAATTCCAGGATTAAGTGGAATTAATAGACTTCTTACGATGAAATTGGCCTGCCCGCATTAAGCAGTCGTGCTCTGCGGGTTTTCCAGGGCTGCTCCATCACCTCTGATTTATAACTATCATATAAATCCTCCGGATCGATAAAGCCGTCAGATAAGGACATCACATAAAAATCAAACTCTCCTAAGGTTAAGTCTTAATCATGGCACAATTCCCTAAAGTGCCCAGAGTCGATCTCGCCCGCTGGCGCTGATTATGCGCCTTGTATTCTATTGCAAGTCGACTAATAGGAAAACATATGGTGTCAATTTGGACGCTCCCCACCATATACACCCAGGAGTTATTAGCACAAAAGCCACCGAGGCCGTCGCGACCTTTAGACAACCCAAAGGGCCGGGCCCAATGATATCTCTTCGGCAATTCGCACCAGACATCACACGCCAAGCCAGGGGAGCATCCCATTAACATCAATCCGCAGCAAAGCAGGAGCAGAGGGTATTGTACGCAGCTTTGATAAGGCCCCATCATCTCAATAATGGACAACTGGCAAGCAAAAATCTTCCGTGATTGCGCAATCAAAGCAAAGCGCTAAGGCCTTGATACTGAGAGGTTGTAAACCCACAGAATTAGGCTTGCCTGTTACCAGCTTTTAAAAAAGTATTTTTGCTGTTCATCATAGATCACCTCATACATGTTTCCCAAATGAATCACACCTCCAGACATCAAAACAGCCCAACTATGTCACATGGTCTAACATTGGATTCAAACAGTAGAATTTGACTAATGCGCACAGTTTACAGCACAGACACGTCATCAAGGTGAGGAGAATAATAGGAGGAAATCATTCCACACACCTTCATCACAGATGTCATACACCTCTTGTCCAGCAGCAAGAGAGAAAATGTTTCATGTTTATCCTTTTTGTTTCAATACGCCAGTAATAAGACAATATTAAACTCATGGGCCATTTTAAACACAGAGGCCTTATGGCAAAAGCAACTGAATCTACGATGTTTGTTTTTTTTTTCCTGATTGGCACCCACGACAATATGGTTGTTAATATTTATCTAGCGCTATGAGTTGAGTCTGCACCTAACAGTGAGGCCTGCAGTTATAATATGAGCATTTTCTTTTTAGTTCCTGCTGTCTGTCCATGAAGAATATGGACTAATCTACATAAGACATTATTGCTATTCCTCATGTTTCATGCAGGGCGCTTCTCTACGCAGCTAATCTTGTATGCAGCCTGGCAGCCAGCTCTAACGCTAATGCAGACGGCTGTGCAATTATTTAATACCAACTCAAGCAGAAACAAAAATCTCCCTTTCAACCCAACCCCCTGTATTCTCTCTCTCTCTCTCTCTCTCTCTCTCTCTCTCTCTCTCTCTCTCTTTCTCTCTCTCTCTGTCTCTCGAGAACAGGACGACATATGATTAACTTGTTCAATAATAACTTGCCTACCTATCATTGCAAAGAATAAATTAACAGCAATGAAACGGCCATCAAACAACTGAGAATATTTCGCCCCACCTCAAAGTCATGCAAATATAAGCCTAGATATATATATATTTTTTTTTTTTCCCAACGTTTTCCAAAAGCACTGTCAATATAAGTTATTGTTCATTAACAACCAGTGCATAATGTCAGTGGGTGTTGCTTCCATGCAATCATATTAGAACTTGCGGTTGTTATCACAGTTTAAAAAATAAAAAAATAAAAAAATATGTAAAAACAACTTACTGTTCTGCATCATTGAGGCTACGCCAGACTCCCACGTGGCTTGGTTGTGGTATTCTAAGCATCACAGGGAAATAACAAAGCTGGTTAGCATCAAATCACAAACCCACATGTAAAAGCTTTACTGTCAAATGATTTGCAACATTTTTACAAAGATTTCTCATCTCGTTCAATTTGAATTTCAAGCAATTTTGCGGATAGTCTGGTGCTTAAACCATATTGGTGTGTTATCAATTTCACAGAAACTGTTAAATCCTCAGTGTATGTATGTATTTCAGTATTAAACTTGCCTGGAAACAGAGTTGTCTGTCCACTTTATAACAATTTAGTCAATCATCTGCCGTTTTCACTACTTAATGTCTCCCTAGGACAAAGCAAAACAATATATTAGTACAGCCACAGCTATACTGATGTAGCCTACTTAGACCTATCTGCATGTGTGCCCTACATTTAGAATTAACCTAAATGTTGCTGCCAAACTAATGAATTAGTATTGACGCGGGACACTTATTTGTATTTATTTATTTACTTATTTAATCTCTGGTAGGCCTATTTCCAAAAGCAACTGGCAAAATAAATTCAAACAAAACAGCCTCGCCATGATATTGGGCCTACAACTCCTTTATAGTATTACGCACAGTTTCCTGGGTTTCTTTCAAAGGTTTTGTTGTTGTTGTTTTGTTTTCTACGGGCTCATAAACAGCAATCAACTCTCATCGTGTCTCAGCAAGAGGCTTATAATTTTTTTTTTACTAGATAACCCTCCTCTTGTGGACTCTATCGGGGAAACTGTACAGTGACACACGCTGTCTACCTCGCCTCACTGCTCTGCAAAAGTCCCAACCAGGAGGGGGTAGAGAGCTGGTGTACAAAGCCTGCTGGACTCCAACAATGCTCCCCCTTTTCTGCCTCCGTATACCTCAAACCCGGGGCGAAAACTCGGCCTCCGCGACTAGAAACACACAGCTTCCCCACTAAACACACCAACAAGTTCAGATTAATACAAAGAGCCGGAGGCATGCATCCACCCCCTCCGGGAACATACACACACACACACACACACCGCGACCGTGACCCCGGTGCTACTAGTGCGTGAATGTGGGTTTTGTTTGCCCTGCTTTTAGAAATAAAATTTGTAAAAAAGTAATTTCTTGTTCTAAATATTTGGTAGTTATTTTGTGTTGCTGGTGCGGGTTGTAAAGCGGTTTTAAAGACACAACAGCTCAGTAGGGCGCTCAATTGGAAAAGACAAATGCAATAAAGAAGCTATTGAATGGGGGAGAGATAAAAAGGGGGCCAGGGAGGGAAAAGTCTGAAGTTTCATTTTCTCCCTCCACGCAAAGTTGTGTTGTGTGCTAAATCGTATAGTCTAATACTGAGTCGAACACACTGTGTTTAGTCCAAGCAATGTCTTGTGAGATGCATTTGGGCCGCACTGCGTTTGGATTGCAGCCTTTTTCTTGTTTAAACAAAATAGACTGCTCGGTCATTAATCAAATTCAGATTCCATCACATTGGCCCACATAGCCTAAGTTAGCCTATTTAGCATAACCTAAAATGCCCGGAAAGCAACCAACAAGGAATTCAAATATTATTAGTATATATGCGTAAACTGACAGTTATAAAACACACACACTAACAGCCAATTAAGTAACAATATCTATCATGTCGGCGCGTTTAGTTCCTGGAGAAAGTGGAGTCCAGTTTGTAGCTTTTAGCCTCGTAAGGTCCAAGTGGTTAATCATTTATTTAAGGTCGAAAGCTCAAACGTTGTTGTCGTTGAGGTTAACTAAGATCTAATCTGCATTTCTTTTCCTTTAGTAATCCGTAACAACAATGTCTTAATTCAACATGCTTATTCTGGCTGCTGGGTCCTGCGCTCACAACATTCATATGCAGAAATAGTCTATAGGCCCTGCTTCTGCAACAGCACGATGGTAAGTTACAGGCTAACAGGGCAGACATGAAGTTGTCTTGAAACATTTCCCACTCATTAGCAGGCCTATTTATTTACTATTAATAGTTGTAATTAATCGGAGTATGTAGCCAACAAAGAATTATTTAGTCTCAGCTCAGAAGATCAACAATTCTAAATCTATTTCAACATATTTTAGGCCTGGTGGATTTTGGTACATCAGTCTATTTTGTTTAGCTGAACTATACTGAATTTATCTTATAATTGACACATTTAAATAATGCACAATTAAAAGTAAATAAATTAACATGTTGTATTTTATATTTTGACAAAATATTGCAAATGCAGCCAAAATATCTTGCCATATTTTATGTTCACTAAAACACCGGAACGTGTGAATAAATTAAATTAAGGTTTTGATTACTATAGGCCTGTCATGATGGCAGTCTCACTATTCTAATAAACACTATAGCCTAGCCGCTAAAATGCAAATGTAATTTTATTCGCTGTCATAGGTTAAAGTGGCTTGAAGAAATTAGAAAAATATAAGTTGTGTTTGACACACAAACAAAACAGCTAAAAAAGGGCCTCCTCCTCCCCAAGTGGTTCTTGGAGCTTTTTTTGAGAAGGCGCTTGGGTGACTCGCCTGCATGAATCAATCTGACACCTTTCCTCAACGGGTCATTGCGCCCCATTCTCCACGATGATCACTGTGCTGGCCCAACGTGACTTTTTACTCTTTGCTGTCATAAATAAGCGGTAAGCTATCCGTAGGCCTAAACACAACAACAAAATCGAGCAGATAAAACAGACAGAGAAGCTATAGGCTGTTCGCACTTTGAGGGTCCAGTCAGAAGATAGGCTGCACACTCCCAACGATAATACATCCAACCTCAACACTGAGCCTGAGCCTGTCCGATAGTCAGTGGCCTACAGTAATAATAATAATAACAATAATAATAATAATAATAATAGGCTAATAATAATAATAATAGGCTAATAATAATAAAAAATCCGAAATGTATTATATGTAGGCTACCAAATATTAATGCTGTGATTTAGCAGCACAGACAAACTTTTAGTGAGAGGATCTCACCTTTTTGGGGCATCCTGCGTCGTTTGTCAAAGTCCTTGGCAAATTATAGCCTATAGTTCTCCACGCCACAGAAAGAGAAAAAATGCGGATCAGGATCAGTCTCTTTCGGAAGTTTAGAAGAGGAAAAATTAGTTTCCAGTGGTCTTCGGCGGAGACGGAGGGGATATCCCTGCGAAGGAGACAGAGATTGACAGTGAACTCAAATGTCAGGACGCACGGAGTTTGGCGAGGATGTGCGCTGGCGTGTGAGAGAGCGAATGAGAGAGTCGGAAAGAGAGAGAGTGGGAAAGAGAGAGAGGGAGAAAGAGAGAGAGGGGGAGGGAGGGAAAGGGAGGGAGAGTGGTGGTAGAAGGAGGGTGGGGGTAAGAGAATGAACACACCTATGCTGATTGGCGATGGAACAAGTGTATTAATGTATGTGTTCCTAGTCTGCTGTGTGCGCCTCGCCTCGCCTCCCTCCACCGCTCTTCACTGGCCCATTAGCGCGACCCGACCTCTGTCATCATCCCCCATATAAACACTTCCCCCTGCGCCACAGCCAAAGCGGGAAACGGGGCCGAGCCACAGAGAGAGAGAGAGAGAGAGAGAGAGAGTGAGAGACAGAGAGAGAGAGAGAGAGAGCGAGAGGGAGTCTCGTCTTCCCAACCCACTAATCAGCCCACGCATGCAAATACCCTGCGCTCACTTGCTGAATATTGCCCTATGCAAAGCAACTGCTTCGGAAATGCCCATTGGACGGAAAGCTCTATTCTTCCAGGCTGAATTGGGTCCGCGCAGGGAATCTCAGGCATGTTCAGCTCCGACCTGAGGGAAGCCTGCGCTGCTAGGGAAGTGAAACTAGGAGTGGAGCAATGCACACGTGAATGTTCGAGTTAATGCCACCAAATTAAAACTACGAAGACCTGCAGTGTGTATTTCGCCAAGTAGGGTAGTCGATGCTTTATATGTATAATGGTACAGAGCTGCATCTAAAGTAAGATAATTATATTGTTTAAAAGTTTTGCGAAATGGTGCAAATGCCATCTTTGCTTTCTTGCTATGGCCCTGCATTCATGTGTCTAATGTAGAGGGAAATAATAAGGTGCATGTCCAACTATGACAGTGATCATCATGGGGAAAACACAACCAATATAGACAAAAAACAATTATATCTCTTAGAAAGGCATTAACTACTTTTTTTTTTTTTTTAAGATCATGTCCTCATACAACTTACATCAGTTTTACACTACTCACTATGATGTATACTATTAATTTATGACATTAAGATTTAGATCAGTCTAAACAGGTGGGTGAACTCTGGGTAACTATTTACGCAAATAAAAAAGTGGTTAAACAGTTTTTAGGTGGGTTTAGGCTCCTCTACACCCTGCGAGGTGACCTCTGCTGCCGCATAGAAACTAAAGACAAGAGCTGGGAAGAGTTCCTCGCTGCCTATAAGCTCTAAATGGGAACATGTTTACTTTGTGTATCTAGTGCACTTGAAAATGGCATGGCTGCTCTCACCCACTAAAAACAATGAAAACTTTCACCACGTGCTTTTGTTGACTCTTTTGGGCATCACCTTCTCTGAATAGACTTACCCCTCCTGTCAACAAGAACACACACACACACACACACACACACACCAACATGCGTAAAGAGCGCCGCGTTTAGGCAAGCTCCGCTGCTTTTTATGGACACATTTGCGAGGCGAGGCAACGTCACTCCTGCGACCTGACAGCAAATAGCACGCGTAAATAAAGTAAAGCAAATGACTGTGTAGCCATGACCACACGCTCCCAAACTGCGCTGGTTGAATGACTGGCTATTAATGCACACCTCAACGCACCCAAAAGCAACCCCTCTGTGCCCGTGTTTGAGCATACACCCGGAGCTTGGGCAGCACCAGTCTCCGCACTGAGGATCCCCGCCGCTCATTCCAAAGGAGGAGAACCGAAGGGAAGAGAATGAGGGCTGTATGGACGTGGAAGCCAAACTAAAGCAGAAAAAGGGGGTGCATGAAAGGGCAGAGAGAGGGAACGACATGAGCAGGGGGAGGGGAGCGAAAGAGCTCTTGTTTTTTTTTTTGGTTTTTTTTTTGGAGGGGTAGGGGGGGCATGAAATGAAGTCATGGAGGCCTACACTTGACTTCCTTTGACATGTGAAAAAGTAGGAGAAGTCAGAGCTCATCAATAAACCACTTCGGAGGTGAAAGAGGGCTCCCTAACAACCATCGCATTCCTGACTATGGGTTCAATGAGTAGACAAACGACGCTGCCAGAGAGAGAGAGAGGGAGAGAGAGAGAGAGAGAGAGAGAGAGAGAGAGAGAGAGAGGGAGAGAGAGAGAGAGAGAAAGAGAGAGGGAGAGGGACTGCCCGGCTTGAATGGGGCCCTCAGTGGGCCGGCGAGATAATGAGCTGAGAGGACCGGCTCAAACTGTCACCCAGGGTCCCGCGGTGAGGAACAACACTCTGGCCAATACTCCTCCATCAAACAACCCGTAAACTAAACGAGCACATTCATCTGTTTCTCCTTCTGCATTGTTTCTACTCACTTAGACTGGTGGCTTAGCCTATAGGCCTACCTTGAATGGCCGCAGCCTATAGTATCAGCTAGGGGGTTCCCAAACATTTTCGCGTCAAGGACCCCCAAATAGATGGGCTATGCATCTATGCGTTAGACAACAACACCCCCCCCCCCCCTTCCTCCTCCCCCGCTCCATTTGATACGATTTTGTCCATCTGAAAAGATTGTTGTGGTTGGTTATGATGTAGTAGAACTGCATAACTGTCAATACTTAAAGTGAGAGTGAAACCTCCAATCAAAACAGTCATCCTTATGCATTCTCAATTAAATAAAACTGAAGTTTAACTATTTCACAGTGTGCTGGAGCTCCCCTCAAGGAGGGGCCTGTGGAGGTCCCCGGACCCCACTTTGGGAACCACTTGCCCTATATAATGTTCTACCCACCGGAGATGATCAGAAAAAAAGTAACCTACCTGAACAGAGTTTATGCCCGGTAGACTGGCATGATCTACACAATAAAGCACAACCAGTGGAGTGCTGATTGCAGAGCCAAACTTGCAGCCCCCCGCAGTGTTTAGTTTCACTACATGCGTCCTCACGTCAGTCAGCCATAGTGACTGTGGCATGGCCAGCTGCATGTGAGCTGTGGGACTGCTGAAGTACCAACCCAAAGCTCTGTAGGCACATTATTGTTTTTTAGTCATAAGTAATTTAATTGTTAATCGAAATATGATCATCTTTTTTCTCAACGCCACACTTTTACTTGACATTAACACATAAGCAGAGCTCAATTGTTTCAAAAGATACTGCATGCTGAAATTGTTTTGTGCAAAGAAATTAAAATGCACATGACATCTCGTCAGATGAAATGCTAATGGAAATGTGATCTGTAAAAAAAAAAACAGCCTGGATTCATACATAGTAGATTTTCTTTAAATGCTCGTGTATTAGCAATAGCCTGCTCATCACTTTGTAGTGCAAATGTTATTGCCACTCACTTGTTACAGACTGCAGCTGTCAAAAATTCACACCACTAACCTGCTTCACTGAAAGACAGATTCCCCGATGAGTGTGTCAAGTAGTTTTCTTTGGAAACAATACCTCCAATAGGTTATTGATTTCTTTAGTTAAGCTGTAAATCCGCTCCGAGAGCTAATTCGTTGTCTCCATTCTCAAGAGATTTCTGTTTTTCCTCGCCCTCACTTGCATGCCAAGCAGGCCTACAGCTTTATCAGCAGTTATCCTCTGACTCAGATAAAAACCTTGATGGAAAAAAACATAGGCCTATATTTTTTTCTTATTCCTCTGTTTTAGCTTCTGTAAGGGAGCCTCGATAGCTGTAAAAGTGTCTGAAAACGGGATAGGCTGATGTTGGAAAAGCAATTAGCCCAATTCGGATTAGCAGCAACTAATGTCACAGGCTCTGAAAGGAAACCCTAATCTTGTCGCTATTTTCCCCTGAGGCAAAGTGGTATTTGTACCCCTCTAAAAACTTTTAAACACAAAAAAGGGAGAGAAAAAAAATCATAAGGGGAGGGAGCTGGGGTGGAAAACAATGACGTTGTTTTTGGACAGGGACAGGGATGTAGTAGTAAACCCACCAAATTTAGCTTTTATTTGTGGATTACAGTTTATTCACATTTACAGGCTGACACAAATCTTTATGAGATAAATTCATGGTGTAGCTTACATAGTAAGTGGTATCAAACTGACTGAATCTATAGGGATTTGGTCCTTTAAGAAAAAATATATAATTAATAATTATAAAAAATAAAATAATGTTTTGTTTTGTTTTGTTTTTTCTGAAAATCATGATTGATTTTTATTTATATTGGTGGTTGTTTGCCTTTGTGATTATCACCCACTGGAGGTCATAGTTTACACACCTTTTGATTTAGCACGACATCACTGGGGAGGTCTACTGGAAAATATTACAAAACATGAAGGGTGACTGAGCTGGGTCCCTCTGATTTATAGATCAGAAGAAAAAGAGATGACCCAGGGAGTTTTATCATCTCTGTAATTTTGTAATATTGGGGCAGAAGAGTCTTCAGGGAGGACGTGTCACCACTGGACACAAACCCCTGTTTGTTCTGCAGGACACTGCTCCATGCACATTTATAATATGACTTACAGTTATTGTCTCCCACAAATCGCCTCCTGAGCAGAAAGAGTGTCAGACAGCTAACTGCTGCACATTAAAACTAATTATAGTTATAGGTCTAACAACAACTTCACCTGGTTTATTAACTGAGCTGAGCAAATTAACAAATCCATTTTCAAAACTATCTTCCCCTTCTTGTCTACTTTAGATTATTATTATTACTTGTACTTGTATTAATAATAATAACGATCATTATTATTAATATGTATTATTGTTATTATTATTATTATTATTATTATTAGCTAATTTTAGCTATCAGATATCGGATTATATTGTTGAATTAAATGATTACTATATGATTAAAGCAATATAACAGCAACAACAATTTTCTTTTTTATTGTTATTATTGCTAATATTATTGCTATTAGGCAATATCACATATTCTTCTTCCTCTGTTTCTTCTTCTTCTTTTTATTATTATTATTATTATTATTAAAATTATTAATATTAATATTTTGTGTTGTGTGTTGTTCACTGTAATTAAAATGCTCGTGAAAACGTTGATCTAAATTTGCCTATAGCTGGAAGCTGAACTCTTGGTGAAATGGCATCTCATTCATCAAAAAGCCTTGGACAGTCAGATGTATTAACTTCAAAGAGATTTATGGGGATATCTGCGGTTTATTTGCATAAATCATTATTTGCACTTGATTTCTACGAAATGTATAATTCTGTTATTATCAACAAGAATTAAACAATCACATGCTTCCTCGAGTTTTGCACAGATAACCTCATCAATCTGCTTATTTTATGGCGTGCTGCACTTGGAGCGCGCACCGCAACAGAAGCTCTCTATTAGTGTCTGCTCCTCTATTTCTTTGCACATTTAATTAAAAAAAGAAAACATAATTCCATCGCGGCGTAAATGAACAAATCCAACGTCCTTACGAGGAAATGTTTGCAGATGGTCATCATCGCGCCTGGCCTAAATGCCAAAGGCCTAAAATACTTGTCATCTCTGCCAACAGGAGCCTCCACATACACAACACGCACAAACTCACAGGTTCAGAGGAGCTTTTCAAACAATGTCCCATGAAAATAAATATTTCAAGCATAAGAAATAAAAATACTGTATTGTCAATTGAATTAGGGTTACATGCCCCCACCCCCTCCACTGTGTGAAGGCAAGTTTGTTTTTAGACCATATGTTGTGGGATGTGCAGCAAATAAGTTCATGCATTGTCTTTTTTTTTTTTTTTTTTTAGGTTGCTCGTCCAACTTCGACAGGGCGTGATCCTTCAGTGACCTTTTTGTGGGAAGATATGGAGAGGATTGGAGATTTCTTATGTAGCCCAGAGAAGGTGTATTATGGTCCACAGAAGCCCTCTCCTGGCAAAAGGCTGGGGTAATCATCGGGGCTAATGGTGTCACAGGCTGCTCGGCAAGCATGACAGGAGAAAACACTGGACCCAAACATATAAGCGCCTGGACCTGAGGCATGCAAAGACTCCCAACTACTGTCCGTAAATCAGATTGCATCTTTATGCTCTCACAAGAAAAATAAAAACCTAATATCTAAATATAAATAGTCTAAATATATATATAGCAGTAGCCTATACAGATATCAGGCCCAAGCTCCTGTAAAGGGATAAATCAATCTGAGAAGCCCAAGGGGATTTCTGATTTCCCTGCATGTGTGGAAAATAATGCCTGATATCTTGACATTCTGTTTTGTTTGTAGGTTGACACTTTTCTGATTTTATACCATAACATAATCCATAACTGCTTTACTTTAACATGTTATGACAAAATATCAAGGTGTTCTTTCCAACAGCATGGGGAATTCAGGGCGATGAAGAAGCGCAGTTTGGTCTCAAACTGTAGCCTACAAATTGAGATATTCCACTGGTCATGGACAACGCAATTTCCAATGCGCACAGGGGTCGAGTAGAGTTGAGTAGATCCTACACATTCAATTTACTGTATAGGTCGACGCCTTTGGATCCGTGGCGTAAATCTCAGAATAATAGCCGCTTTTTAAGGAGCGACGTGCGCTTAATACTTCAGTGAAGATCGCTAATTGCACGCTACGCAAGTCTTTGATAGATGACAACAAAAAGAAGTCACTTCTACCTCGCCGTGGTTACACACAGTAACGTGGAACCTCCTAACCAGTCATTTGTACCTAACTTTGCCAGTGCATGTGGGTTATTATTCTCTATTTACATCCACATGCAAGTCTGTGCCTCATTCTCAACACACCGGTCAAAGTTTGGAGCGCTTTGGCAAAGCACAAGCATGCAATTTCACAGTGGTTCTCGTGTCAAATATTCTCACAAGAAGATTTTGTATAGCCTAAGTGTCAGTGCTTTAAATATTAAAAAAATCAGATTCAAACGTCCGTCAAAACTCACCGGCTGAAAGGCAGCAGACCACTGACCGCTATCCTGTGCGTATAAATGCGCTTCGTCTCTTCTCCCTCCAGATCTGTCTTCTGTGTCACAACGAGAGAAACGTATAGCTCCCGATTATAACCTATCTACGTTTCGATCCGTCGTAGAGTTGAAATGTCAATGAGAGAGGGAAAAAAAAGCTGCAGCTCTTACCAGCAACTTTCCCTCAGCATCAGGCTCAAAGTTGGCAGTGATTGGCTGGAGCGACGGGTCGACGTCACACCTTGGACAGGACACGGCGCACAGAACGGGGAAGTGCACAAGGTACATGTGGAGCACACCGGCCCGCACTGTCCCACTCTGTCTTCTGTTCCCATGGACGGACAGCTGACACGGCTTCACTCGGGGCCATTTGATCTGTGTGTATGTGTGTTGTTTCAAATTTTATTTTTTTTATTTTAGCCTATATTATTTTATTTTATTATTTAATCTGTGTCTATGTATGTCGTTTCATTTCATTTTATTTTATTATTTATATTATCACATCTTTATTGACCCCTATAGGAAATTTTCTTTTGTTCCACACCGACCCAAAAAGTCTAATATTTCCATGGACGGACAGCAAACAGTTCTTCACTCTGGGACACTTGATAGGCTGCGCTATTTACTCTCTGTGTTTATTATTTTCTTTGCATTTTTATACTTTATTTGTCTGTATAGGTAGAGAAGCTCTCTTTTGCTCCACAGATCATAGGCTCAGCTAACAGAACAGCGCCCCTGGAGCCGGTAGGGAGTCAGTGTCTTGCTCAAGAGCACTTAGGCAGGGCGATGCTTGCCGTTCAGGGGTTTTGAACCCAGCAGGTCCTCCGGTTAAAGGACGGTTTCCTCAACCACTACGCCATTTGTTCCGGGTGTGTTTTTCAGTGATATAGCCGAGAAATAAGGCTACTGTAAGAGGTTCACTGAGCCTATCCTGGATTTGAATATACTGAATAGTAACACACTTCGAGGCAAAAATGTTTAATCCAAATGTAAACAAAGGTGTAGTAAAATCCAGTCATGGTCTTGAGGCGTTTTGTTTTGGAACTGATTGACGGAACTCTTGGCATGAGGTAAATAGTAGGTGTGTTACACTGCATTTTGACTTTGCAAAAGCTTTGTCCAAGTTGGTGTTGTTTATGAATATTAGATTTATGAAGACATAGCCATTACTATTTTCTCACATCTTCTCAAGGTCCTCACTGTTAACATGCCAATCAAATTAATAAAAAAAAATAACCCCGGTTTGGGGCTTTGATGGAAATTGAGCGGCAAAATAAATCTAACTGATAAGACATTGTTCACTTCAGTTGTTCAAGTGCTATTCTTCTTTTTCTCTAAATCTTGCATTGTGGGACCAGTTGTTTGAAAAAAAATCAAGGCAACAAGGCCAAGAAGAAAAGGATGCATAAGTCTTTTACAAGCCTACACAGCCAAGTTTATGTAGATCCAAATGCATCTGGATGAAACCAAACCTACAGCCTACTGTGTAGCCTGGCTGATATAGGGGGCAAACTGTGGAGCAGGAGGATCTGACAGCGGACAGGTGTGGAGGTAGTTTATGGGTCGGTGCTCCACCCTCTATTAGACAGAGGTGCTAGGCCACACCGGATTAAAGCACGGCCATTGTATAGGTCCGATTTCTTTTTTAGGATCTGAGCATGCTCAGTTTGCAACAGGTGTCGGCAGAATAGGTACAGGCTAGTCCCACTCAAATTACTCTCACTAGTTACTCTCGCTGTATTTCGGCTATAGGCCAATTTCCAAGGGTCTGGTATTAAACATTAGCATGTCCTGGTAGACTTGTGTAACCCCTTACGTCTTTACTGCCGTCCTTTGCCAGGATTAAAAAACTGTTATCATAAATATAAGTTATGTAGGGTAGGCAATTCTACTGTTTTAGCCTGCTTTACAAAATGCCCTGTATAAAGGCTAGAAATAAAAACGGGTTTTATTTCTAAAAACGTTTTTTATTTCTATAGCCCTATAAAGTTGTCATCCGTACCTCATAATGGGGCTTTAGTTTCCCTTTTACTAAGGCAGGCTAAAAGCCTCAAATCCCATTTCACAACCTTTGATGTTTGTGTCAATTTGAACAAGACAGTGAGTAAATGGGCAACCGCGCCACCGCTTGTCTCTCAGGAAGAGACCGGGGCAGCGCAGGTACGGGCCAGTCAGGACTGGCTGTGTTTGGGCCATTATTTGGAGAAACAACCATTAAGGGGCCTTGATACTGTGCAACGCAGCAGGGTGCTCGACATCCGCGCTGGAAACCGCACGGCTTGCTCCCCGCTTATCAGGCTGTCAATAAAACGAGATGGGATACAGCGGTCGAGCCAGGTGCTCCCTTTCCCTTCCCACACAGCCCCGCTCTCCAGAAGCAGATCAGGCGTAAACGCAAATCTGTCCAGCCGGTTTTCCCTCTGCCGTCACCACGCTTCAAAATGCATGCAGCACTACGCAGCCACCCCCCCCCCTCTCTCCCCCCCCTCTCTCTCTATATCTCTCTATCTCTCTCTCTCCTCAGGCTACAACAGTTATTGTTGAGGGTTTTTTTTTATTATTTTAATCCGAAAAAGCATGGCAAATTTGAAGCTAAACATTCATGACTGAATGAATGAATAAATATCTGCATATTGCAATACCTGGTTGAATTGCTAATTTTGCTTATTTAGTAATCACTGGAAGCGAATTGCAAACTTAAAGTTATGACATAATTTCCCATTGCATGTTGGTCTGGATGTGAATAGGCCTAGACAGTATAGGGAAGTTGGCTTATGGAGCATGTTTTAAAACTAGGGGCCCTGCACGAGCTTTCAAGGGAATGCCAATCTCTTGCTCGCTCTGACTGATCAAATTTAAAACAAATTGTGTAATGATCGACCTCCCCTCTCTAGCCATGCAGAACATTATGCTGCTATAGCCTACGCCTCATGAGCTTATTGTTTACTGCCGCTGTAGCACACAGAGAAAAATGTCCAGGGGACCGAGCACGTTACCAGAAAGCAGAGAATGCATGCAGGGAGCAGATATTGCGTTCAAAGCGGCATTTCATCCATCTAAATTAGGATTAATTGCAATGGAGACAAGGAGGTAAGTTGTATCTGAACCTCAACAAGTTTAAACTGGCTGTAAAATAGGCCCTACAGGTTCCGATGTGCTTTGTTATCTGTACTTGAAATAATACACTGAGGTTTGTTAGGATGTTTACTCTCGTCGAAAATCATGTGACATGTAGCATAGTCAATATAATGTAAAGGAAGGCCTCGATTAGTCGAATTGGCAACGGATCTGGCATGATGTGACTAACTGCTACAGGCCTACTGCTGACTGTGAGAGGCATGTGGGTCCAGAGATGTTAAGGTTCATCATTTGGTTTCTTCAGTTCAGTTTAAGATAGATACAGTGTCCAAAGAGTATAGCCTAATTACCGCCGCCCCCCCCCCCACCCCACGCACGCGCGCACACACCCCGTCTCTCTCTCTCTCTCCCCCTGTGTGAAATGTTTTAATAAGCCCTACACGCTCTGTGTGCAGAGTTTGATTTGTTTTCTCCCCATGCTCCCCGGCCCTGGATCGAGACATTAGCCGAATTCCCCCGGGGTGATTGGATGCAATTTGTCCGGAGTAGACAGGCACGTCCTGGATGTTAGGAATTCACTTTGGCTCAACGTGACAAGTCTGACTTCGATCTACAATTGCATCTGAAAGTGCAGCGAGCGGAAAGATCCCATGCCATTAAGTGTTCTTCTCCCTTTTTTTGCAAAATAACAAGATCCTCCATTTGCCCACAAATATTCATAACAATTCCATTTGCGACACCTCTAATCTACTAGTGAGGCCTGCGTCTAAAGCTAAACGCATGCTGTAATTGTGATGGCTCACATGGTCACTCCGCCTAGCCAGAGTGGAGAGAGAAAGTCCTAACGAGGGGATATGCTCCAGATCTATGACCCTTGAAATTAGATTAAAGATTGACAGTGGGCTGGATTTAAAAACGCAAGATTGACACCTGCCAAGCAGACTCGCCTGTGATTGATTCTGATGCTTCGTGCTGGCAACAATAATGCTGCTGTTTTGCGCAGGGCTGAGTAGGCGCATTTATCACTCACTTGCCAGGAGTGGCTGAAGTCAGTGTCCGTGTCGCGCTGTGAGCTGACAGGGGAAAATGGGAGCTAACGAGGTTGTCAGATGTCCTGACAAGACAAATGAGAGCTCGTCACTCCCTGCGCTTTAATAACGTTTAATGGAAACGTATTGCACCGTTCAAAATAAAGTGTTACACATACCGGGGTCTGGCGGCGACGCAGTTAATTACGCACGGCGAGGTAAATTACGCATCAGCTAAAGGGTGTTGGCCTGGATTCAGCACCACCAAAGAGGATTGTATCTATATAACACGTATGATTTGCAGTTAACAGACCATCTCGACCTTGGACTTTATCTGTTGTTGCCTTCAACGAGTAATTAATATAGACTAATGTAGACTAACAAACACAATTAAATTAAAACTGACTTTTCAACATGTGAAGCCTCAATCACAATTTGGGGAGAGCTCTTTTCCAGTGTTCCCATCTCAGCGACAATTGGGAAATGCACTCATGTAATCATACTGAGCATAATTTTAGTGAGTGAGAAATCACTCAATCAAGAGAGGGAGTGTCTGAGTTTTCACTTGTAAAATTGATTTCTACTAATCACACCCACTAGTTGGCCAATATCCTACATATCAAATAAGAAATTCACAAATAGACCTGCCATATATTAAGACTAATTTATATATTCTTGGTTCTAAAGGGTTATGAAACGAACCCTTTCCCCATTATATTTTTTCCTGTTAGATTCAGAGCCAAATGATTAAATAATAATCAGTAACCTCTCCATTTGATCTATGTTCATTTGCTTCATATTAGCGATTTAACATTATGTCTTCTCATAGACTATAATGATAAAAACGTCTTGTAAGAAAATGTGCTGTGAGTCAGAAAGCCAATACTGTTGCTCCATCATGTATAGGAATATTTGCTGCTATCTCTGTAGCTTATTTAATATTATAGAAGTGAAAACAGGGTTTGGGTTCAAATCCAACTATAAAATTGGAATAATGTAATAACACTTTCGTGTTTTTATTTTTCATTTGTACATAAAGGGCTGTCGGTGACAACACCTCTGGAAATGGTCTACATCTAAAAGGACTCTCCATTACTTCTGTAGGGGCTTTCGACTAAATGATTTTTGAGGACATTTTTCAGCGCTGAGGATGTGCATTCTTCTGTGTAATTTATGGTGTGCGATATTGCCAACACACGGTATGGTTGTTATGGTCATGATACATAATCCCTAGGGCTAATGCTATATGCTCAAAGTAAAACATAGGCTACTACTGAGAACCTTTAAAGGTTCTTTAGGTTCTAGGAGACCCCTTAGGTGGGCTGTCTAACCCGGTTTCGGGTATTTGATAATACTCCAGAGATTTATCTATTAAGAACATTTGAGTTTTCCATTCTGTAAAGACCCATTATGGGCAAAATTATGTCGCTCTAAGTTTCTGGTTGCTCTGTGAAGCCAGGATCTAATGATCATTACTATGATGCATGATCACATTATCAGCTGAGCCAGACGGGATGACTAGGCTACAATCAGCATTTTGTTTTTCGTGGTAAACATAAGGAGCCTTGCAAACGTGATGTTCTTATGAGCTGCTGAAACAGTAACACGCCATGCAGAATTTTGAATCACAAAACTAAACTGTTGTGAATTGACTTAGTAACGGCCAGGTGGGTAAACCATGACTTCCAGTCTGTGATCATCATAAGGCAAACAACCACCAGTATAAACAAAATTCAATAAAAAAAAAAAATCAGAAAAGCATTAGTTTCCCTCTTTAAACCCAATCCTCACATAACTTCAATCACGTTGTACGCAACATGATGAATAGTCTATTAAAATAATCACACGGATTAAATCACACAGATTTATTTCAGCCCAAAAAGGTGGGAAAACTCTCCTCCACAAATAAATAAGAGTTTAGCTGGATCTAGCCTCCACTACATGATGACAATGATTAAATACTTTGCATGGATCCACACGCACCTCGAAACGGTTCAATAAGCCCGGTGTAAATGACAGGTGACAGCGAGGCTTTTGTGAAGTATCTCATTCACCCCTGCTCATTTCTGTGCTGATGGAGGGGGCGGGATGTACGAGTAAAAATAGACATAATTTCACTAATGCCATCACCTGCCCTTTGGCACTTTTCTGCGTCGGTCTCCGCAGGGTCAGAGGGAAGGAAGAGCACCTGCTGCACGGATCCGACTGGAGTCTCTGAGCAAGACACACAGCAGAGGTAATTACACTGTCGGCACCACAGCGGCCACAGAGCACCCAGACCCATTCAAAATAGGCTGTGTGTGTGTATGTGTGTGCGTGGGTGTGTGTGTGTGTGTGTGTGTGTGTGTGTGTGTGTGTGTGCGTGTGTGTGCGTGTGTGTGTGTGTGTGTAGGCTATGAGCAGATAGAGATAGATAGATAGATAGAGAGAGAGAGAGAGAGAGAGAGGGAGAGAGAGAGGAGAGAGAGAGAGAGGGAGGGAGAGAGAGAGAGATCCACCAAACTATTTTTTGAAACAACGCCAAAAAAAAGGGGGAGTCTTCACAGAAAATGTTAAAATGAAACGCAAGTGTGGCGCATAGGCCATTAAGAGCGTCTACAAACGAGCCTATAGCTCCGAGCAAAGGGGAGACGGAACATAAAACACCAAATGTGACAAACTCAGCGCAGATCTCGGTGATATGTATAAATGGATGCAGCGGCACAGCGCTGTATGTGAATTCACACAGATAACTGGGCTATGTAAAACAACACACACTAAATCAGGCAATAACGACGACAAACCGTCTGGAAAATGGACGCACAGTGCAGCAAGAAATCACTTTTTGCTCCCTCCCTCCTTCTCTCTGTCTGGATGACAAATCCTGTCCTGGAGTAAATATTTTGAGGATAATTGAACTGATTGTTATTTGCAAGTTCCTCTGTCTTGAATATAAAAGGGCGGCGGCGTGCCTGCGCGCACTCATAATGACTTTCAGACCATTGGCAAGATATATTCATAATGTGGTGAATCTTAAAACCCTAATATGCAATTCTCCGTTCTATGACACGATGCATTATTGATTTGGCTTCCCCCCCCCCCCCCCCCCCCCCCTACAAATTGCAAATGTTCTTTTAAACTGAAAATATGGGTTAGATGGGGATCTCTGGGATCTGAAAGGTCATGAAAGAGCTCGTCGTTGAAACGTGAGATATGATGAGCTATGATACGAGCTGACCTCTATTGTGTTTTACCAAAACAGGCTCACTAAGGCCTATAGCTCTACCTCTAGACTCTAACTCTAGAAGGAAGGGAAAATCTAAGAAAAATGACACATGAAAATAGCTTGGAGACAAAGAAGACGAGGAAAGAAACCAGTGAAATTGTCTTAGCAGATGATTTATTTTGAAGACACTTTCATAGCCGACGTGTAACTTAAACATTGAGAACTTCTCCGTAAAAAAAAAAAAAAAAAACGTGTAATAGTTTTCGGGTCACCGGTTCACTATTGATTTTATTCACTCCATCCCTTAGGCCTCGGTCATTCACCGGCACCCCACTGTGTTTCCACCCTACATTTCATCCTACAATGCTATAGGCCTACTGCTCTCAGATAGCCTACGTACAGGCCATGAAACGTTTCTAAATCTAATCACAAACGAACCGTAATTAGACAAGTAATTAACAGCGTAATTAACAGCCCCTTTCAGCTTGCTGTGCTTTGATATGAACGGGGAGCGAGCCCCGCGCATTATGGCCCAGGCAGCAGCGGCGGCAGAGGATAAAGTCTTTATTATTATTGCTGGAAACCCATCTTAGTCTTTGCCCAAGACCTCCTCCCCCCTAATCAAGGTTTTAATTAAAGACGGTTGAGGGCCATGGAGAACATGAAGGCCAGTAATTAAGACTAACATTGGACCCTAACAGATGCAACCCTCCTCCTGCGTTGCTGGAAAAAAAGGCACTTCACAATTCAAGACGCACACAGAAGTTTGAACATAGATGTAACGCCGAATAATAAGAAAAAGACTGTTAGACTGATTGCGGTTGGTGATCATTATAACGCATCACAATCAGACAGATATATATAACAGATATAAACACAAATCAAACATATTCCTCTAAAGTCTCTTTCCCCATATAACTTACTAAAGTTTTATACTACTTATTATGACTTGTACCACGAATTAATGCCATAAAGATTTATGTCAGCCTATAAAAAGGTGACTAAACTCTATTTCTGCAAATAAAAAAAGGCAGGTACACCAAGTTTAGGTGGGTTTACCCTCCACTGCATTACTGTGCATAGAGCATAGTGTTTGGGTTAACCCCTCGTCCTGAGAACAGAAGCACATTCCCATTTAGTGAGGGGAGTCGCGGCGGTCGAGATGCTTGTTTTCATATTTCTTTGACATCTATTGATTTGAGGACAGCTGTAGGGTTTTGTCGCAGGAGAGAGCCCCCGGTCACCCTGCATTAGTGTGATGCCTGAGCACTAGCCCGACATCTGAGGGTCCAAACAGCCACTGAGACTTGATAATAAGGGACACAATATCATTATTACACACACACACACACACACACACACACACACGAGCACGCGCGCTAATGGTTGGAAACAGCCCCACAGCCTACAGTTTAATGCAACTTCACGTTACTATATCGAAATCATTTCACATGTTCCATAGTCCTTATCTTGCTGTTCAAAGGATTACTGAGCACAAAATAAATCCTACTTAATGGCTTATAGGTGTGTTTGGATTTTAAACTGAAATACTATTTAAAAGGAAAAAACAATAAAAGTTTATAGGTCTACTTAATGTCTTCTAGTCTAATATCTTGGTGTTATGTAATGATTCTCAGTTCAGGGAAAGCATTTCGGTCAGAAGCAGTTCCCATTAGAAAAAACAAAAACAAAAAAAAAACAAAAAAAAAAAAAAAAGTTCTAGATTAGATGTAATGCTCAAGTAGTTCAGCCTGATTAATAATCGCACACAAATGTTCCAAGGTAAACAACCGACTTCACCTTTGGCACCGGACCGAATAGCAAGAAATCAAGGTAGTAAATAATGGAAGTTATAGTTTTGCTCAAGCAGCTGGTTCAAACCTGCAAAATGCCAAAGGCTGCACGAAATATGTTGTCTATCTGCACCTGGTAGTTTACCCACTGCCGAGGCCTACCTACAGTACACAACCACAGCCTACATATTATACAAAATACAATAGATTTGTGTGTCAAGTGGGGCTATGAATAATCATCATTCAGCCAGTCAGTCCCCACTCATCCTCTCTCTCTCTCTCTCATAGTCAATTACACACACACACACACACACACACACAAACACACACACACACACAAACATACACCCACACACGCACACGCACACGCACGCACGCACGCACACGCCCAGACTTCCTCCATAAGTTGCCTTGTGAAAGTTTACTGCAGGATTTGCCCCTCTTCAGATGGGCAAACAGATGGGCAGACATTTAGCCAAAATCCCCCGCAAAGTTCCCTGCCTGCTCTCCCACCACTGGAGAGGAGCGGGCCTGCAAGGCAGTTGCACTTTGGCTTCTCGACCTCGCCACCTCTCCTTTTAACAAATGGCGTCCTTAGTTCTCACCTGAAAAAATGATTTGGGAGAGGTATTCCTATGGCAAGAAAAAACAGAGGGAGAAAAAAACTGTTGTAATGTGGAACTAAGGTACGATTTTAAGAGTAAAGCACTGATATATTGGAAGCCCTTCCCACTCTCTCTCGCTCTCTGTCACTCTCTCTCATATACACACGCACACACACGCACTCACTCACACACACACACCTATACTTTGACGAAATATTCCTATAATAGGTTATTTCTGTAGGGTCGTATGTTGTGTCTATGGAACTCAATTGTGAGTTTACAGTAACTTTATTTTTTATCTCCTATAGTGTTACTATAAGATTTTCTGTGGTATATTTTTGTCATATAGTAGCTGCATGGTATTTTGTAATTCTGTTGTAATATTTTGTATAGTATCCTTCTAAAATGTATTATACGATTACTATAGCTCTTTGTCACGCACACAAATTGTCTTCTGCGTACCTCGTGGGCGGGGCGTGCTTTTAATTAATAGGTAATTATGAATGGGGTCAGAATAAATAGCCAGTATAGCAAAAACTGCTGCACACAAGTTAATACAACCCTTTTTAAATTAAAACGAAGTTGGAATACAAAATGTATGAGCCACTGTCTTACAAAACTGGACTTAGATGATGACAAAAAAGTACAAAACTTGGCCTACATGCTGCGGTCCCCACTGCCAACCACACTGTGCACCATCATCGCCACTTGTGGAGCTTTTCTGCCCCCTAGCGCCGATTTAGAGGTACACAAATCTTTGTGTGCAAGAATCCTGTCACCTCTGTTGTGTAGTCTTGTATTGAAATATGCTGCTGGGCTCATTTACAAATGGCTTAACAATAGTGACCTTGCACTGTTTATATACAGGTGCCCCGGTCAGGTAGACATGACTGGGCCGACTGACTCATATCGCTGTTCAAGCCAGTCCACAGGCAGTGCTTTCAATGCTGACATTAGATTATGTAATTAACTGAAAACCTGAATGCTTAGTTAACATTTGGTATGTTAATTGTATGTATGTTATGTTAATATGTGGGAGCACAAGCGCCATCACCTACAACTTACCCTATACAGGCCTAGTAATAGGTCGACACTGTGGCTCTCATGCAGAATAATCACTGATTGTAGTTTTACTTAGAAATACATGAACAACTTCCTAGAGGGAATCTTGCCATCTGAAACCAAATCTATTTTTTTGAGGATATAGACAATGTTTTTTTGGCCATTCAAAGACTGCAAACACTTGCCAGGAAACTATTTATTCAGTGAAGGACTTTCGGGGAATGTATCAAACAAGCAATCTTCTAGACTAGTATAGTGCAGTGAAAAAGACAATGAGGTTCACCCAATCCTGGCTTTACCGTTGACTGGTCACTATGGACAGGTCCCAGGCTGATAAAAAAAACTGGCTAATTCATCAGAGATATCTCTCTGGTTTTCCCACCTTAAATCAAGACCACCAGGATGGGAAAATCAGACGTATATCTTTAATGGTTGCCAAATATTACTCTTACAACTGATGTGATGACAAGATGTGTAATTTTTTTCTCTATCTGAGGATTTTATAATCTTCATTCACCTTGGAGATGGTGTTAAATAGAAATATTTTCTCAGCTTGAATCATGCTAACTGGGTCTATACACACACTGATGTCCTAGTGACTACTATTTCCACCAGCGAATAAATATTGATGTTTTTATGATGACTGCCATACATTGTCCTTTGATGCAGTTAATGTAAATATCTAGTTCCCTGAAGCGTCAATAGGGACGACCCCTCAAATCACTGAATTTACACTGGGGGTCTGTAACCCTATCTGCTTATTAAGCTTATTATAAGTCCACAAATGCCACTGTACATGGCCTTAAATATAATAGTTTATAACATTTTCCACACTATTTGTTTCAATAAACCTCAGAAAATGGTAAATGCGTTACAGAAGGAGAAATGGCACTCTATCTTTATGATTATTTATGAAATGATAATGATAATTTTGAGCAGTGGAAAATATACAGTAGGCCTACACGTGTCAGTAACTCTTCACATTTACAGTGTCGATGGCTATGTAAATTTAATAAATCACAATTCTCACGATTGAAGAAGGAATAACGTTTTTCAAAGAAGTAAATGTAAATGTCACAAATGGCAAAATCCAGGCCCAAAACAACAACTTAAGGTAAGAGACTACAGAGAAAAGGTGGAGAAAAAACAAAAATCATTTCACTGCATAAAGTTGTTCCAAGTCTGGGATGTGGGTGTTTGGATCCAGTGCTTACACTTATACAGTACAGTGTAGTTTCAGCTCTGATTGACTGTGTGTGTCAGGTGTGTTGACTGAACTTGCAGTTTCCCCCACCTAGATTTTAGCCACTTTTTTAGTCTGACATAGTTCTTATATTCTGTATAAATTCATAGCATGCATCTCAGTAATTGGTATCAAACTGATGTAAGTTATATAAGGATAGCGTCTTCTAACAAATTAATGTTTTTCTGAAAGTATAATATTGTTTGTATTTGTGGATCTTTGCCTTATGATAATCACTGACTGGAGGTCACAGTTTACCCATGTTTTTGTGTTTACCTCTACATCACTGGTTATAGCACAGCACTTCTCAGAAGCTTTCTGCTCCAGGTGATATTCTGCAGCCGAACAGCAGAAGAACAAAGTAGGCTATTATCCATAATATTCCAGTAATGTTAAAAGAATGAGAATTAATTTTCCATCTGGTTGCATAGAGATAAATGTCAAACGTATCGGATTGGGACCGTTATTTTCCTCATTAAGGGAGCACACTGAAGGTTGATGAAGAGGTATTAGGGTCTTGCTGCCCGTGCATAATTTAGCCTACAGATCAGGTGGGCCTACAGCCTGTATGGCCGGCCTACTGGCTGAATGGATTATTTTGTAAATCTCCAAAAAAAGTGTTCTGGATCTTGGAACATACAGTATCCCATAGAATATAACATGTAATATAAATCTGAGTATAAAATACATGAATTGATGAAAATAAAAATGATTACAGATATTTTAGCTTGACAAAAAACTCTTGTTAAATAGGCTAACAGTTGTGGCTTCTGCAGTAGACACACACACACATAAATTCCCCTTAGTCTACCGCAGTATTTTGTCTTGTAATGGAAATGTGGTCCCCTTAGAGGATCTCTCCCTCTCTCTCTCTCTCTATGCATGGAGGGAGGCTGGCATTTACTTGACAATTTCTGCCTTTAAGTGCATGCTTTAAGTGCAGTGTTTTTATCTACACCTAAGATAGCTACAGACCAGGACAATTTAACAGGCAATTTAACTGACCGTGTGTTAGTGAAGCTGTCTGAGTCCCACTCTCTGCCAGAGCGGCATGGCATGATGGATGTAGGCAGTCTGGGCTTGGTGAAGACACACACACACACACACACACACACACACACACACACACACACACACACACACACACACACACACACACACACACACACACACACACACACACACACGCACACACACACACACACACAATCCTATTGACTACGCAGATACACAGACACACCGCCCTGCCATATTTTCCCAATACAAACGCATATGGACCCATCCGCGGCCAACCCCCTTCCATTAAGTCAACATCTTGTGCTGGCGGTTGGAACAGTGCGGGGCTGGAGTCAGGTCGTCCAAAACCGTCAGTAAGAGGAGGCAGAGGCGTTTGTCATCCTCCTCTCTGGGCACCATCCTCCTGGAAGAGAGAGAGGGGGGACAGAGGGTGGTGCAGCTATGGAGCATCTGGCTCTGGTAGCTCCAGCTGCAGGGAGAGAAGGGGACAGGAGCTGCGCTGCAGCCCAGGGGAGACACTCTTTCTGCAGCCAAAACCACTCCACCACCCTATCTGTTGGATGGAGGTGGGGAATCAATTCAGACAATTCAAACAACAGTATGTGGATGTTGTAGATAACCTGCAGCGGGCAAGCAGAAGGCCTAGTACAGAGGAGATGTTGGGCGAAAATACAGATACTTAAGAACATAATGGATGCCTTCATTTCCAGTATTTCAATGCAGCTGAACACTCATTTGTTTATGTAACACACTGATTTTGTTGTACAGCAGTATATTGATCTGTCAATCTCTCTGTCACAAACACACACACACACACACACACACACACACAGAAATAGGGTCATTAGACTATGGGGACAAACCCCTTCACATCACATGGTATTAAAGTCCTTGTGGCTCTGTAGTTGTTCTCTTAGCTAGGAGAGAGTCTGCTACCACAGAAAAACCCTGCAGCAGTGGCAAAAAGGCTGGGCATGGCGTGTGTGGCACGTGCGCGCTTGTGCGTAGTTTCGCTCAAGCATGCCACAGTGCGGAGAAGGTGTAAAGGATGTACTGTAATGCCAACTGACTGGAATGTTGGACCAGAGGAGAATGTCACCCAAATGATGACCCACAAATCAAAGGCCACAGTCACGCAGCCAAGGCCTAGAGACAGTGTTTAGCATCTAGCGTCAGCACACAGATGATGATTAGCCAATGGCGGACATTTAGCACCAGACCCCATCGCCTTTGAGGGCACTTCGTCACAGATCTATGGATGATTCAAGGCCTGGGGACGGCATTTAGTATTAGCACTTAATGTCCAACTGTGTTCCAGGGTTTGTTCTCAGGCGATTTAGCTGCGCTGATTGAGGGAGGAGATGAGATGAGATGTTTTGAGGGAGGGGATGGGAAGTCCTCAGAGGGGCGACACATCCTTCGCTCCCTTATTGCGAAGTATGACCTTTGCTGAGGGAAGATCTAGGGGGCTGAGGAGCCCCTTCGTCACTGAGATGTCCTCCGGGATTAATTAACCCTATTCTCCCATTAGGCCTGTGGGATTGCATCTCAGATTGGGAGAGGTGCTGCAGGGGGCCGCCGTGCCCTGCTGCTCCGATCACTACCAGGTGTGTGCATTTCCTGTTCGAATTTTAAAGACATCATACACCCCAAGACCATTTTTTCAAGGTGTGTCATGGCATTGGTCAAACCTGCGCTTATGTATGCATTGCATCCCATCTGGGATGACTGTGGATATTACTCTCACTTTAAATGTTGTAAGCCACAAATATTAACACACAAGGAAAAAGATATGAGTTTGGAACATAAAGAAAAACAAAAGGATACAATTCAGTACTTACAAATCTTTCTAATCTTTTCCCTATAGGTGGGCTACTTCCATACATACAACATAGCCCTTTGCCACATTTTGCAGATACTGCTGTGGTTAACCAGAGAAAACCAATGAAATTAGTTGCACAGATCACAAGCATCTGTTTGATGTCACTAATGATGTGTCAAGGGGGCTGCCATGTGCTATTGTTCTGATCGGCTATAGTTGTGTGTCTCTATAATGTGATAAATGTCATATTCCCAACAGAGAGAACACAAATTTAACATTCTTTCCTAAAACCCGACCATTAATGTCAATCATGTGGAGGGCCAGGGAAAGCTGGAGGGTGCCAGCTAGCACAACAAACGCTGGTCCCTACAGTCTCATGACGACGCTCCCCAGACGGTCTGCAGCTAATCTTCTTTTCATGGTCTTCATTACGACCTGTCAGAACATAAATTGAGAGTAAATTGCCATGTTTATTAACACAGTACTAAAACAGCAACCTTAACTGCTCTGCCCCCTCGCGCAAATGTTAATGGTTAACAATGACCAGGAGGATAAATTAAGATCCTGCATAAAATGATGCTGCACCCCAACAAATCCTCCCCTAACATACACACACACATCCACAGAGCGTCACAACCACAATTCCACCTTAATATGCCTCCTCAAACATTATGTCCTCTGTTGATGACCCCCATTGAAGACCTATTCAGACAGACACTTGCTCGCCACATATTTGCAGCTCGAGTAACGATGGGAAGGGCTATGCTTCACAGAGCACCGCATCAACAGAGTCCTGAGTCTGAGACTTGCTGCGGCCTTTGCCATATAACACAGTAATTACTAGATCAAATCTGTTCAAATTGAGGCAACGCTGTTCTGTGATCCCTCCTATACTAATCAGCACGTTGAGGTATGGCTGTGTGACTATAAATTGCTGACTTAATTAAAACCAGGACCTCTCTGTCATCTAATTACAGGGAGAAAAGGTTATTGCTTCAATGCAATTTTCCAAATATGATTCCTTCACAGTTATTAAAGGCTCAGGCGTCGTTTATTGTTTCAGATTTTTCAATATGGAAATGGCCCCAGTGACAGACGTAATGACTCGGGGAAAACGCTTCATCTCGATAGTGGCCTGGCATGGCCATTTGTCTAAGATAAGTGGAGCGGACAGGAACGGGGAAATGTCATGGGAGGCATCCCATGATTGCCTCCACTTTACAGTTGTCATTAAACAGAGCAAAGGTTTCTTTTCTCCTACGCGGCAGCAATGAGAAGTTTATTAATCTATCTAGAATAGTAGGGGCGGTGAGTTATTATAACTATGAAAATTCACAAGGGAGAGGGGAAAAAGTGGAGAGTAATTGTATGGTGAGAGACTCCATACTCTCTGTTATTGTTCAGTCAGATCCACATTCTCTACTTCAACTCCTCTGCCAACCTGAAGGGGAACTGTTGTAGAAAAAGAAAGGGACACAAAACTGTCTGTGTAAGTCTGATAGAATGACGTGCCAGCAGTTCACACAAGGGTTATGTAGGACAGGGGTGCTCGTCCAAAAAGACAAAATCCTAATATTAATATAATTCTGTTGTGGGATGACAGCAACCCCAAGAACAGACTGAAACCACTGCTCCCTTTTAACGCACAGTGCTCTTTTCTTTTAAAATACCCAAGCTTGATGCATTTCAACAGGAGTCTTTGTCCAAATTATGACAAAGCTCAACAATTATGGGGGAAAGAAAAAAGGGAGATATTGAACTCAGCATGCCTGAAGAAAATAAAGAGTAAAGGTGAATAGTAGACAATAATAGACAATCTCACTGTAGTTTCAAGGGTCATAAAGCAAGGCTCAGATTTGACTGGAATAACCATGCACTAAATGCCCTTTTTACACAAATAGATGATGTGGGTTGGGATGCTTTGATGAAATCAGCAAATGGTTAATATCAATAGAAGGGATTCACTCTAAATGTGGCATTGGTCCATTCAGTGATCTGTCTGGTCTTTCAGTCAAATCTGCTTTTTTGTTGAATAAAGTGTAATCACCGGCATCATCTTTTAGCCACCGGCAGGAGTGGAAAGTCACTCTACTCAGTCACTTTTACTCAAGCACTGTATCTAAGGGAAGTTTTGAGGTACTTTTCTCAAGAGTTTCCATTTCAGGAAAGTTTACAGGTTTCCACTGATACACTTAAAGCACATATTCTTCTGTCTGAGGACAAAGGGGGATTAATGGGTAAGGGGACATTTCAGAACAGATATAACTAACATAACATTTGGGTATAATACTCTCTAGTCTCTGTGTCTCCAGTTCATTATCTATGAGGCAACTCGTTTTACATTGTCATCACGCCACAAGTTTGAAGCATTTTTCTCTGCTTTTTTGGCTTAAAGGTGCAGCAGGTAAATTTGAAGGAAAAAAAGGAGAGAGAAACAAGATGAACGCTTTCCCCTCCCTTCCTTACACACCCAGCCAGTGGCTATGAGCTGCAGCTGATTGACAACACTGAGTGAAGTCCTCAAGCTCTAAAGTTTTACTCAATAAGTCAGATGCCTGAATCTTTAGATGCCTGGAAATTTACTTTGGAAGCAAATAGCAGAGCAATGATGCTATCAATATCACACAGATTCTGAGATATAATCTTTCTCATTCATGTTCACCCAACATGGAGATTACTTCAAACAACATGTCAACTTATAAAACCTATGTACAGCAGCTTTAAGGAGAGAAGTGTTAATGTTTACAAATTTTTAATGGGCCGTTACAAACTATAGGAATAAAACGTGTGAGTTCTTCAATTGGGAGGCCTTCCCTTCAGGTAAATGATTTACATACTTCCACCAACAGCCAATAAGCAACGCATTCCAATAAGAAACGCATTCCACTTTCTACTGACAAGCAAATTCACTTCCATATATCAGTGCAAGATCTCAATTATTTACCCACATATCAATCCAAAGTAAGCACTTAGACATTCATATGCTCTTTTTACGCTTAAACAAACTATAAAGATATTTTGCACAAAAAAAAAGAATTAGTAAATGTTGGGGAAATAAAGTCTGGGGCAGGAAGAGGCCACAACAGAACTATATATCCTGGACACTAATGCTCTGTGTCTCCCACCATAGGGTTTTCTTAATCACATTAACCAAATGCCTTCTGCAGTGTGTGTAATCTCATGGTTAACTGAACACCCCTGTAGCTGCAGCCCCCTCCCCTTTTCTCTTCCTCAGTGAAATATTCATGTTGAAAGCCACTCTTCCCCCATCCACTTACTCTCTCCAACATGTTAATGCCCAGAGTTGTTCATCCATGCAGTTATTGTCTGAGATTAATTCTAACTTCTCAATTACCTTTACCATGTATATACCTCAAAAACTTCCTAAAGTGGCAGTATTGATCGGTCCAAAGCCAACAAATATGGTACGAACCAATCCTGGTGAGATTAGCATCACTGACATTATGCAAAAAAAAAAAAAAAAAAAAATTATAATAACAATGTTAACAGAAAGGTTCTTTTTCAACTTGAAATTCAAAGTCATGAGATGCATCTCCTATACCAACAGAACTACTATTTTAACATATCTCAAACTTTATAAAGTATGTATATATTGTCAATTAATACCATTTTTTTAGTAACTGTAAGGAGATGTGTCTCACTGGGAAAACACATTTGTATTTCTTCATGTCTGCACAACACACTGATTCAAATTGACCAGGCAAGACTAATTTAAATACATTAACTATTCATTAATTGAATAAAAAGGCTAGTTAGCCCCAGGGTCCCTTTATAATCATAAACTGGGGTGTACAGTTTATGCAAAACAGCAAAGTGCCATGTGCTGGCTTATTATGCTAATGATGAATGGCAAAATACATGTTTCTCCTGCCCACGAAGGAGGATTAGGCATGGCAGTGTCAGCAAGTTGTTTCCAGGGTACAGACTCTGCTCTTCCATATTACAGCATGTTGAGATGCATCTGAGTAATGTGATTCTTTTAGTCTTTCTAATGGAGATACGATCGTACTTCTCTCACCCCCCCTCCCTCACAGACTCTCTGTCTGTCTCTCTCTTTCTCTCACTCATGCTCTCTCTCTCTGTATCTCTCTCTCTCTCTCTCTCTCTCTCTCTCCAAACAAAACATTACAAGCATGGACAATACAAAGTCAAACAACTACATACACACACGCTCATAAACACACTCTTCTGTCTTTTTCAAGTAATCCCTCTCCCGCCAGTGCCGGCCTGCATTTCAAAAACCGGAACAAGCAGGAGTTGGTCAAAACTTTTCCGCTGCTGGACTAGAAATAGCTACTAGAGGCTGGCAACTTTCTGTGGCACTAACCAGGCTGCAAGCCTTTACAAGGCAGCAAGCAATCTTAAACCTAAAGACTCATCATAATATACTGCATCAAAGAAACTCATCCTCCCACTCTCAGAATGACTGAGGAATGATGTAATGGCTTTGTATGATGTTCAACAAGCCAAATATTATCCCTTGCCTAACTCTGAGGGTGTATTGTGCAGCTTTGAGTCTATACTGTGTATGTATTCCAAATAGAAAATAAATGTATGTTATTGTAGTATATCATTAATATAACTACTTGCACAGTATTCACTTCCTGATTTGGTCTAGGAAAGGTCTTTGTCTCTGCTGGGGTGGTCTTGATTACTGCCATAAACACACACACACACACACACACACACACACACACACACACACACACACACACACACACACACACACACACACACACTATCACTGGACTGTGTACAGAACTGTTGGGTGGGCAGGATACACCTAAAACCATTTTAAGGATGGTCAGGGTGCCATGTTTTGAGTAGGGTCCCGGTTTCGAAGTATATGCTGTTTTTATGCTGTTTTTATTTTTAGTTTAGAAACTCTGTGAGTGACCAAATTCTGGGGAGTGGCATATTTGTCAGTGGCAGGGCAAACCAAGGGCTTGAGCCCTATTTAAGTCCTATACATGAATGTGCCTGCACACTCGCGCACGCGCACATACACAGTCATATACCTTTGTGGCCAATGCCTCAATTGTAAACTGGTGTAAGTGAGGCTTAGGTGTGTGATATGAAACCAACCTGGGCCGTGAAGCAGCAGGACACCTGAGAATAAACTACTCGTGTTTCTGTCTCGGTTTGGACTCAGACATCCACGCTCGACTCCACAGCGCCAGTGAGTTTGCGTGTCAGCTTGCAACGTGGCGCCTGAAGTGTTCTCGTGTTACGGACAGCCCCTGAACCAATGGCAGAGACACTACCGCTGGATGGGGCTGAGCCCTGTCTGAAACGGGCACTGTGACTGGCTGTACGTAAGGCGGTAAGAAAACCCGGTTTGGTTGCATCCATATTTCGGCAAACCAGACAGGACTGCCGAAAAACCGTCCCCGGGTGTGTTGTAGTTGTTCTCCCCGGACCTGTAGGCTTTTTGGCACAGCTCAGAGGTTTGGTTGTTGGATCCGGCGCCGCTGCAACATTGTTGCTCTCCGCTGTTGAAGAGAGGGAGGTTAGTGTATAGAGGTACAAGCAGTCCAAGTGGCTACATCTGCCGCTTGCTCATTGTGCATTGCATAGTGTCACAGGCCTATTCAGAAACAGCTGACTTGACCTCAGAAAAACCCAGCTTTAGCCCTAACTGATGGACGTCTTCAGCTACGTTTGTGCTTTGCTTCTTTGCACTGTTGCGGTGCATGGTAAGCCAACATTAAGAAAGGAAAGGGTTCACCATGACCCAGAACTGAGCAGGCAAGCCCACGAAGACAATAAAAGCTACCAATACGACCATGAGGCCTTTCTTGGCAAAGAGGAGGCCACAACATTTGACCAGCTCACTCCTGAGGAGAGCAAGGACAGACTTGGGTAAGGAAAAACATTATTACTTTCACTAGTCCAGGGATGTAGGCCTAGACAAGTTGCGTAGTGCCTAGGGTTCATTTATCTTTAGCAAACAGTCGTGTAAATATCATCAGGGGGGTTAGTTGACACTCTGGGACCAAGCCAGTGTTACATTGTCACACATTTAGTCTGCCTTTTTGTTTTCGTAAATCACGCACGCCCACGTATCTCCTGCTGGAGTCTATTGCGTGTAACTGCTCAAGCTAAGGATATTAAAGTTTCACAACTTCAGCCCAAGTGCTGCCTGAGAAACGTGTGCATGCCAGCAAATCCCCATGATATAACTGTGCATTATTATGCGCAAATGAAGAGCCGCTGCCATTCGCACACATTTGTGGCGTTAATTGCCTAGTTTTAATTATAGATCACTCATTAAAGAACCATTTGTAGGTGAGAAAGTTGGAGTGAAGTCGTGAGAGGCGCTGTCAGCATCTTCATACGGTGCTGCTGTGGCAAACTGCAGTGTAGCCTATACGTTGCATATACGTGTCCCTGACGTCGGTGTGCCTTTCCATACAAAGTGTAGCTCAACAAAGTGATATTTTCGCCGCTGCTTGGATGACAAGTTGGCACCATGTAACACACGTTGGCTAAATGGGCGTTTTCCCCAAAGAAATCCCTTTCCTGTAGTGCTGTGAGTGGGAGGATCCTTGTAACATCACAACGTGGCAGCCGAGATCTAAGAATACACTACAACTTCACTGCATCTTTCCTAAATGGACTAGCCCATCCGTTATACTAGTCTAGTGCACTCTTCCATTGAGTCCAGGTCCCTTACAGCAAAAATGGGCCTACCAAATATTTATTTATATTCTGGCTGTCAGTAGTTATAGTAGCCCGTTTTGTTTTTGTAAACTATCAATGGGCTGGAAGTGAAATTGCACAGACACTTGAGTGAATGAATGCTTCTTGCCACATCAACACTCGTCATGTCCTCTGTCATTTCTTCAGAATATGCCAAATAGATCCATATTTGCTTTGATGTCAGATTTTTGATGCTTCTATCCTTTAAATAAACGACACTAACCAAGGCCCTATATGTGTGTTTTCCCTTTGCCGTACAGTAAGATAGTGGACCGGATAGACAGCAACGCAGATGGCTACATCACCACCAGTGAACTCAAGAGCTGGATCAAGCGGGTGCAGAAGCGTTACGTGTATGAGAACGTGGCCAAGGTGTGGACAGACTACGACCTGAACAAAGACAACAAGATCTCATGGGATGAGTACAAGCAAGCCACGTATGGCTACTACCTCGGTACGATTTCCTTCGCTTTTGGCACACAGTGACCTTGTTAGGATGTCATTATTACGCACAGTGTTTGAGTATTAAACAGCATTTTGTAAGTTTACTGTAACCTTTTGTCTCCTCTGGTTTTCATTCATCCTCACAGCCAACCCAGAGGAGTTTGAGGATGCAACAGACCAGTTCAGCTTTAAGAAGATGCTTCCTCGTGACGAGAGGAGGTTCAAAACAGCTGATGTGAATGGGGATCTGGCAGCAGACAGAGAGGAGTTCACAGCCTTCCTCCACCCTGAGGAGTTTGACCACATGAGGGATATCGTGGTTCTGGTAAGCCTACTGTAACCACATGGTAATTAAGTGTGATTAGAAAGAGTCAGGCCGGGAGGTGTCAGTCTTGTTTCGTTTTCTCACAGAATTGGTATAGAAGGCATACTGGGGAGTGTTAGGTATTCAAATTTGTATGTGAGAAAAAAAAAACCTCAAGTTGGATTTGCAACTTGTCTGCCCCTTTAGAATTATTATTTAATTCCAGGAACAGATGGGAGTTTCTATTTATCTGTTTAAGTCGATGGGCCGCTTGGATAAATGTGCTACATTTGGATAACTCCCTAATGAAATTTTAACTCGACCTGGAAATGATTGAGTTTATATTTTTTTGGAACAGGTCTAGTGGGATGGGCTGACTATCCCATTTAAGACTCAATCTTTAAATATAAATTTGGCTGTGCTGAACAGTCTCGTGGCAAACAGTCGAAGTAATGCACTATGCCTCTGTGTTCATAAAAGTTGTACAACCCATTTGACAGAGTTAATTATTAATAGTTCATTTTTAAGATGTTACCGAATGTTGCCAAAGACCCGTTCAGGCAGTCACATCTTCATTGATTGTGGTTAGTCTGGCTAAAGATAATAAGAGGCGCGTGTTTCACAAGAGGGTTGGATTCCCAAAACATCCAAAGCCACTTTAACACAGATCTCTTACACAACCTTGCTACGATGAGTCCTTGATGGTTTATCTAGTCATGGGAAGAAACATAATTCTAAAAAAGAGACACTTTACAGCTTTGGAAAGAGCATGATTATAGATCAGCAAGACAAACGACGACTTAAAGTTATGTGTGCGTCGGGGAAAAAGGCCCTAAATAGACCTAAAAGCGTAAGTGTTCCTCAATTTCTACATGATGTGACGTGCCTAATGTAGGTAGAGCTCACACACACTCATGGGATGTACAGGAGATCTCTCACACCAGCCAATGTTTACAGAGGTCTATATTGGTCTATAGGTTTTATATTTTTAATGAACACATGTTCCTGTTTATTATTAGTCAGCCACTAGGCTAGAGAGGCTAAATGGCCATTAAACATTCATCAAGGTTCAGGGAGGGCATCTAACCTGCAGGAAAGGATGTGATTGGATGTGTGTGTACCTGCATGCATGTGTTGTGCCTGTATGCATTGCATTCGTGTGTGTGAGTGGTTGCTG
Organism: Centroberyx affinis; assembly: GCF_046629955.1. NCBI lineage: Eukaryota > Metazoa > Chordata > Actinopteri > Beryciformes > Berycidae > Centroberyx > Centroberyx affinis. Next base: position 35,912 of record NW_027280214.1, on the reverse strand, counting down.
TTTCACGGTCGTTTCACAAGGCCAGCCTTTATCCCACAGATAGTCAAATACAGGTAATCACAGAGAAAACCATGGGCCTGCGCTTTAAAAGGAAGACAAGTCGTAAATCTCTGAAAACTAGCATCTTTTTAATGCATGGGGGGGTTTGGCTGGCATCAGCAGTGAATCCGTGATTGTAGTGTCATTCTGCCAGCCTAGCTGTAAGCAGAGCCTCATAGTCTCATTCGTACCGCCCGGGGCGACGTGTTTCTGTTTTACTGCTCTCAGTGAAAGTCCCACTACTGTTGACCCTCGTGTCCCCCTTTTATGACATCATTACCTCCTTTTGTGTGCAGGAAACCCTGGAGGACATTGATAAGAATGGCGACGGACATGTGGATGAGGATGAGTATATTGGTGAGTCGTCAGCGTCAGCCATGACCGTTCTCAGATTTACTCCCATTTTTAAAACTCGTATGTGGCAGCATAGGAGTTTATCTACACAAGTATTATGTATTTTGTACATTTTGGTTCCTTTATCCGTTTGGACCTGCATCCCATAAGACCTCATGCTCTTTGATGCCCTAATTATGGAATCAAAGCCGTGTTTGTTGGGAAAGCTTGTGAGCTTGCATGTGACATAAGCCTGCTCCCTCCATTCCCCAATCTTGAGAATTTCCAGTTACATTTCCAATAGTCAGATAGTCTTTACTAAGGTTATCTGCTTTGCCTAATCAGATTGTTTTTTATGTCAGTTGTTAGAAACTGATCATAAAGGTATGTTTAAGGTGTAAACTGTATTTGTGACTGATGTTCACATATATATCACTGAATACTGAATAGTTTTTGGTTATGTGCAAGTTATATTTGTGGTTTACATTTGCCATTGTCCTCATTTGTCTTCATCCCTGTGCTCCTTTGTTGTTCCAGCTGACATGTTTGCCCACGAGGATGGCGGTCCGGAGCCAGACTGGGTCAAGACTGAGAGGGACCAGTTCTCAGACTTCCGGGACTTAAACAAAGATGGGAAGATGGATCAGGAAGAGATCCGCCACTGGATCCTGCCCCAAGACTATGACCACGCCCAGGCCGAGGCCAGACATCTGGTTTATGAGTCAGACCAGGACAAGGTAGAACATGTTTCCACCAAGTTTACCCCCATCAACTTGCTCGAGTGCTGTTTCTCGCCATCTTGTATTTAAGCTTTAACAAAGCTCATCTGATTATTCTTATATTTATACATGTCGAATATTCTTAAAACAAGGCTTGCTGATCTTGCAACATGCGTGTCCCCCCTTCTCAGGACCAGATGCTGACCAAAGAGGAGATTCTAGAGAACTGGAACATGTTTGTGGGAAGTCAAGCTACCAACTATGGAGAGGACCTCACCAGGAACCATGATGAGCTCTGAGTTCTCAGTGCAGCTTCTGACATGTGTGCGTGTGTGTGAGGAGGGTTGTTCGAACAGCTTTGTCTTCGAAGACAGAGTCACGCACTCTTGTGGCCTCCCACCACACCAGCACCACTCCATCCTTTCCTCACAATAGTGGGACAGATGTCACAGTGTTGGATACACACCCAACACTGTAGACACCAAACAAGAGGAGGGACAAGCGATGGTCCTACCACTAACATTAAGGGTCCATCTTGGTGTTTATATCGGCCTGGTTGTGTTTCTGACATTCAGGAGCAAAGCCAGACCCAGCAGACTTGCTCTAACTGCCATCGATGGTGCCTTGCAGCCATGTTGCTGGCTTAGCTGCCTCAGTGATCTGTGTAGATAATCTTTATCAAAAACTATGAAAGCTGAAATCTGAGCTTTACACAAATTAACAGATATACAGGAGCGTCTTCTTTGTTGGTGATGTTAATGTGAAAGCACAGCTCAGAACACTTATTCTGGTTTTATTTATTTATCGTATAACTTGAGGACTTTAGGTCTGGGAGGGATACAGTGTTCAACTGAAGATCCTTTTTCATCGTTTTTATACTGCAGACACAATTGGTGTTTTTTTTTTGTTTACACTTTTTCCTGGCCAAATAATTTGAATACTTTTTGATTGTTAGTTTCCTCTAGTTAAATGCTTTAAGAACTGTTACTAACATGATGTCTTAATGGCATGGTCTTTGCACGTGTTTTTCTTTTAGTATAGCCTGTGAAAGATTATTTCTGTATTTGTTTTTAGTTTTTAATGTATTTATTGGTAGACATAAGGCCAGCATGTATAATATGTTTCATATTAAATTTTATTGACCTTTGATTGTGTTAGAATTTAGTTTTACCCTCTTTTAACTATCAAAATTAATTAAGATGTTGTCTTTGGAAGTGCTTGAATCCAGGGCCTGAGGGGGCTGCACCTCTCACATGACGGGACGTCCTGTGTCCCGTTACATCACTCCCACTTCGTCTGCTGTGTCAGATCTACCAACTTACTGTACTTGCCATTGTATATATTAGCCTGATGTTTTTGAACATATGACACATTTTCTGAAATCCCTCTTTTGTCTGTGTGTTTTGTTTTGTTTTTTTATTCCATTTTGCATAAATGAATTGTTTTAATGAGTAGTCTTGGTGATAGATGTGTAGGAGTGCTATGCAGTTCATGAAAAGTACAAACTAGAACTAGACTTTATATGATTTCCATTTTTGGCCATCAGATAATCTCTCTCAACCTTTTCTTCCTTCTTTTACTCTTTTTTTTTCTGTTTTGTCCAATGCTCAGTTGCATAATGGTCCACATCATAGATGAGCACAAACACATCAAAATGTATCTTATTGTGCACTACAAATACTGAAGAACTGCGTCAAAATAAACGTTTAAGTACAGGTGGAAAAAAGTATTTAAATTTTTGTGTTAAGATTTTTTAATAAAAACAAATAACAATTTCATAACTTTTGCATATTCGTGCATGGAGATAGAAAACACTTTTTTCATGAATAGTGTCTCTTCACATAGAATGTTTTGTTTTCCTGGAAAACCAGCAGATATCTCTTGAACAAGGAACCTTTGAAACTCTTTGGTCATTGCATGGACATATCTGAGGCCTTATGTGTAATAGTGTGATCAGCTGATTATTTGTAATATATGAATCTGCTTAATATCATACTTAGTTCAAGTAACTGCATAGGGAAAGGGACTTTAAAAATGATTTTTTATATCCACTATTTCATAATTTCATCATCAAAGTATACTAGTAGACAGAAAAGGGAATGCAGCTTATCACTTGTGGCTGGGATGGCTGATCCTGCCAAATACTACTTACAAATCCCACAAAATTAATGTATATTTCAAATACATGTAGTGCAGAGATGGAGAAGAATGTCTGCTAAGAGGTTCCTCACAATTAGCAGATAAACATCAGTCTTTATTGCATTATTTGGCCTTTTTGATTTTGTTCCTTTTTCTCATGAGTGTGTGACTCACTTTTCTTTTTTTTCTCTAAATAAATGTAGTGGAAATGCTGTCCTTCCCAGGTCTAGATTGAACAGTGCCCTACTTTTCTTGTCTCCCTGCCTGTAGAGGGCATGGGAACGAGTGGAGAAGCCACAGTACTCTGTTCATTCACGGTCCGACAGAGAGCCGCAGCAATCGGATTCCAGCCCACAACACACACACTTTACACCTTTTCAACCCTCCGGGCTGGTATACATTTAGCTAGCTTCTCTCTTTCTCTCACAAATTCCCTCTTTGGCTCCTGCTCCAACACTCATTCCGCCTCTTCTCACTGGCTCTCAGGTCGTACTTTGTCAGACACCAAGCCACCATTTCGTTGAGGTTTTGAATAGTCAGTCCCTTTGTGTTTTGTCTTGACTTGATAAGTGCTCCTAAACCCATGCTGTCTCTGTGCATATGTGTGTGTGTGCATATGTGCTTATCTCCACATGAGCAAATCAGGTTGACCAAGACATGGAAACAGAGAAGCCGACTAGCAGAACACTGGGTGTCAACTATGGGCTCTTCAAATGTTTGTAAATCTCTATTCCACTTTTTGACTCAGTGAACATTAAACACAGGGATAAGGGGATGCTGCTAACATTGCTAATGACTAATTGCAGTACATATACACACACACACTGGAGATGGAGTTAAGCTGACTTGCTGTTGCTCCTGGCTGTTGCAGTAAAACTCTCACATGTAACTGAGAAAGCGGCCCTGCCACCCAGCCTGTCCCCTCTGCCTGCTCATGTGGAACATATGGATATATGTGTGCCAGTTAGCAAGACAAGTCAAGCGGGACCAACGCGATAAAGCTCATTAGGAACAAGGGACAGGGCGATGTATGAGTGGGCTGTGTTATTCAGTTGTAATGTAGGACCTTCTTCAAGTAATTCAACACTGCTAGTAGCTCATATCTACTCTCAGACCTCGACCGTGCAAGCCAAAAATGTCTGGAAGGCAATTTTTCAAATGTTTTGGTCCTGAATTTTTATTTTCCTACAAATAATTATGTTGTTTTCCAGGTTTAAATAAATTTGCGATAGGGTGACATGACAGTAATACTGACGTTGAATATTTCATAAAGAGTCACAGAAACAGGTAAACAATTTCTGGCTTGGCTCCACTTGCATGGCGTCATCCATGAATAGAGATTCCTTTACAGATGAATTGCTCCTTTGCTCATCTGACAAAAAGTACCAGTTCTGAGGAACATTCAAAGTGGAGGTGTTGCCTGTAGTGATATTTGTAGTTCTTAGGTCCTTTTAGATCTCGAAAAAAAAATCCATTACGTATTCTAATGGTTGCTCTATTGCCTCGCTAAAGAACCTGGGGTCAGTCTGGATTTATACATTTGAATAATTGGGAGTCCTAAAACACTAAGTAGCTCAATAGACCTTCTCCAAACAGCATATGAGGTTTGTCATGTGTCAGGGTGCATCTATGAATGTATATGTGGGGAAGGTAGATGTGTATTAGTAGTGCACAGAGATGTAAAAGAACCAAATGTGTGTTTGCCTGTGCAAGATGGGCACACACACACACACACACACACACACTCACACACACTCTCCACAGCTTGCCTTGCGGTCATGTTTAACAGCCTGCCCCTCCTGTTTATGATAGGTTCCTAATCATTCACACTGGGGGAGTGTGTGTACAGTAATGCCTTCAGACGGCTCTCATATGAGTGTCTGTGTAGATCAACCCCTCTCTACTGATAATAATGAGCCCTCTGGGTGAGAATAGGGGGTAGAGTGGATGAGAGGAGGGTCATAAAGTGTAGCATATTAATGTCTAAGACCATGAGACCCCCCCCGCCTCCAGTATAATTTTCACTTAGTCTTGTCCACTAAGGCATTAATGCTGAGGATCTCCTTTGAAAGAGTGGTTTTCATGATACACTGCCATTCCCATGTCAGCAATTAACAGCAGCAAAACCAAATTGACTACTACAACTAGGCGGTCTGCATAACAAACCATACAGTACTTCCCGTTCCTCCCATCTCCCCTGCTTATTTTCTAACTCTCATCGTCATGATGCCCTATTTTCATCTGAATATCCCTGCATTCCCTCATCTTTGCCTTTTATCTCTTTTGTTTGTTTCTTCCACCCTGGGGATTTGTAGCCCACGGTGTTGTTTATAATGATCCTTGGGACATCTGACCCAGCCTGTACCAAGGCTTTCATAACAAGCTTTCTCCACATTATATAATACGTGCACAATGGCAACAAACTTACTATCCCTGTTCATTATCGAGCTGTTTAGAACAAAATGCAGAATGGAGAATTTACGTGATGCTATGCTGTGAAATGACAGCACCAAAGATAACCTTTGCCTTTCTCTTCTCATTGGAGGTCAAATCATTGTTACAGCTGAAACCGCAGTGAATGAGCCAAATGCATAACTGCATTAGCCCACATAATAACCACATTGATTTTTTTCCCCTTTATCGTACACTATTATTAGTAGTAGTAGTAGTAGTATGAGTAGTAGCAGTTTAGTAGTATAGTTATTTTTATTATTACTACTACTATCAGAAAATCCCCCTCCTAGTGTTTGTCAGTCTGCTTTATATATTACTATCAGTCAACTGCGCATCAGTGGTATATTCATTGAGGAGCTAAGCAGACCAAACAGATTGTAAAAGCCCATTGTTATGTCTATGTTTTTGTGTCTTAGCACATACAGTATGATTCATGGTCTATTCATCCTGTGTTTGAGTGCATTGTGTTTGTATGTGCGTGTCATGTGGATGTAGGCTAATTCAGGGGTTTGCATGTTTCCAGTTTTGGACAATGAAGCTTGAAGTAAGCCATCAATCTTTCATATGTCATCTGGGTGCATCAGAGGAAGTGGTTTTCCCTCCTCTCTCCCCTCACAGGACTCTACTCCTCCTAGTGGCGCAGAGCCGGAACAAGACGCAAGCCTCTTCTTAACAACTGCACTTGTGCTCGTCTATCATCATGAGTTTTTATGTGCCCATCAACGCAGTGTAGATATGGAATCGGCCATTAATGACTACACAATTAGAGAGAAGGCTTTAAAGAGCAATACATTTCAATTTAGGAACCATAAACCTAGTGAGTTGGTAATTAATTGTAACTGCCTCTGGGGAAATGGAAACCCTTTGGACTGGGGTCAGGAAGACTCAAATCAGTTTCAAACAGCTTTTACACGGCTGCTTCCCTGCTTTAGTCACCCACTCATTCTGTCAGGCCATTGCTTATCTTATATGATATATGCATAGAGAAACTTTTCAAGTTTTAATTAAAAGACCGGATATCCAGGGCAAAGTGACCCATAGTAAAGTTGTTTTGGAGTTGATGACGGTGAATGACGGAGACAATGCTATCCCAGGGAGACCGATATCTTTGGACAAATCGCCTCTCTCGCTCCATTTGCCCACATTTGTCTCTCTCCTTTCTCTCATCCTCTCTCCCCGTGTCCCAGCATCTGGATACCTTTGGGATAGAGGGGTGGAGAGCGGAGAGTAGGTCTTGTTTCATCCCTTCCCATCTCCCCATCCCACCGTTCCCCAGGGGGCTTGGGGTGTTGTGATCTCATATCTCACATGATGGAGACGCATCTAATCCTGTTAGAACTTAACATCTTCCAGCGGAAGGGAGAGGAGACAGCAGGAGGGAGAAGAGGAGGAGGAGATGAAAGAGTGGATGGATGAGGAGAGAGGGGAATATTTAAAAAAGCGAAGAAAAAGCCCTGTCTGCCTGTACTCGCTGGCCCACATATTGGTTTTGGGTTGGAGTGTGTGTGTGTGTGTGTGTGTGTGTGTGTTTCTGTGCCTATGTACTCTCATGGGACCTTTCCGGCTGCTCCCCACATATCTGACAGACTCCTCTCAAGGTGTTTTCCCCTCGCTGTCTTTCCGTGTCTGCTCCATCTCTGCTCCCTGTGTGAGAAAGTTTACCCTCCAGGCCCCATCTGAGCTCCAGGCCCCCAAGGCCTCTGCATTCCCAAAGCTCCTATACACCGGAGCCCCTCAGGCTCCCTGCGATACCACAGGGAATACCCCCAAGAACCCCTAGGCCCTTCAGACTGTGGAGCAGCAGCTCTGCACAAGAGAGTTAGCCCGAGGGGGGGAACCTGTCTGGGAATACAACTAAGGACATGCTTCACCAAACACGAGGTCCCTGACAGCGCCTCCTGTTGGTGTAGCGTTGTTTTTACACGCGGGCCTCCTTGTAACCCCGTTAAGTTTCCTCTCTGGGGCCTTAACCTTGTTAACGATCCCTTGGGGCTCATAGAGGCCCCTGTGTGCTACATGTTTATTGACCCCTCCAGCTCTCGGAGGTTAAATAGGGCCTTTTTTGGCCCAAAGAATCACAGCAGGAGCCATATGCTGATGTTGAATGCACCTGGGACCATACTGAGTGACATATTGAGAGATCATCTCAGTCCTTATCAGAGAAACAATGGAGCATCAAGGAAGCAAAGAGACAATGGGGTCTTTGGTGTGCAGCTATAGCATTTTTTCGAGGATTTAGAAAAACAAGGGTTGGAGCCATATGGATTTAACTGTGATTGTTTCTTGGTTTTGATTGTGACAGGATATCACACACATTCAAAGAGAAGCATTTTTTTGGTTGGCCATGGATATGGAGGATGGTGAGCTAGCAGGCCTGCTGTCCTACAGATGTCTTGGGCTGTGAGTTACCAGGTGTACGTCACCTGAGATTACCCACACTGACACCGCTTAGGGCAAACAGCCAGCTTTACAGCTGAGGGGGCATCTGGTGGCGTGTGAGTGTGTGTGTGTGTGTGTGTGTGTGTGTGTGTGTGTGTGTGTGTATACATTCAGATTGTTGGTAAGGTTTGGCAGAATGGGATTGAGTGCGGGCAAAGTAAAACAATGAGATCAGAGGAGAAGCAAACTATCCAAAACATTTTTTCCTATCAGATATTACTTCCTCCCTCCATCTTGGATTCGGGCCTTCCTCATTCAACCTATGTGCAAGGAATATAGATTAAGGAGATCAATGTAAGTTTGAGGTCAATGTCTCTTTGAGTGCGTGTGATAACGATAGCGGTAATGAATGAGGACATTTAAAGCATGGGCTCCTCACGCTCCACACAGCCTTTGCAGTCTGTAGTTAAGAGTGAACTGGAGTGAGTAAAATGTTCAACTCTGCTGTCCCTCTGATCTCCCTCTGCCTCCCAGAGCCCCTGCAGAGAGAGACCAAAGAGAAGCACTTCTTAATCAAAGTGCATTGGATTAACAAGGAGAAAAAACACAGAACATCACAGAGATACTTTCTCACAGCCATTAGGTGGATTGGAAAACAACCTGAATCACAGGAACCTCCACTTCAAATGAGTGGGCTTTGACCCTGAAATACAAGAGCGGCATTTTAATCTTTCTGTTAGTTTGGCGAGTGTCAAGGTCTACCATGGAAATGAAACAAGTGGTGCAGGTGTGGATGTGTGTGTGTGTGCGTGTCTATGCGTGTGTGTGTGGGTGGGTGCGTGTGCAAATCTGTTGAGGGTGAGTGTATGCCTTCAGCAAAGGTGCGCTGCTGTTTCCATGTTTGAGCATATAGCCAATAGCTAAATATACCATAGTTGTGCGTGCGTGTTTAGATTGCTTTTCTAGATATATGACATCATTAGCCTACCAAGCTATGCAACAGCTCTCTAAGCCAACGTTGAGTCATATTTTATTAACATACCTGCTGTGGCTGAATCACTCCAGCTCTTATAGACTTGCACACCATCTGACACACAACTCCATCCACATCATGTATATTTGATGGACCAGGGCATACACAGCAGCAACCTTCCTGTTTCCCCACTTACTTTGATATTTACATGTTTATTATGGCTGCTCAGTACCACTAAGGGCAAGAATGAAGTGGGAGAGGACTATCTGACGACAATTATGAAGTGTAAAAAAATAAACATGCGTTGTGGGTCACTACGACTCCAGCACTGGCCAATGTATGAGCATATACAGCTCAAGTCCTCATGTTGTACAAGCCCCAATTTCCCCACTGAAAAGGCTGATACTGCCATCATGTGGCGTGAGGATGTAACATGCTGTTATTTATAATGTGGACTCACTCAAATATATTTAAAAATGTGTGTGTGTATGTGTGTGTGTGTGTCTGTGTGTGTGTTAGGGGCCCAGCCTGTGCAGAGGGGGCAGTCAGCAGTCAGTGAAGTACAGCCAGCTGACACTGAGGTATGTGTCTTTTCTAATGAGATTTATTGGGCTCCAGATGTTCCTAGTTATGAAGATGTGTGTCGGAGATTTAGGAGGGTGAGACCTGCACCCTGTCAGAGTCACAGAGGGGTGCTGTTTTACTGTCTGACCCCTCTCCCATAGGTGGCCTCTTAACCTGGATAACACCAACACCTCTACTCTCTCTCTCTCTCTCTCTCTCTATCTCTCTCTCTCAAACACACACACACACACAAACACACATCCATCAATTCCACATTACTCTTACCCTTGACAATTGCGTGGATCAACGTTTTATAAATGTACAAAAACATACAAAATACAAAAGTAATGTCTAAAAAGGCGAGAAAATACACATATATACAAAGCAATAAGGTGAATATTATGTATACTGTAAGAATATAAAGAATTTCACATTCCCCCCCAAGCGATAATTCTCTGTGTTTCACTTATTGGACAAAAAGTGACACCACTGTCCATTTCCTAAATCCAGTTTACATGCTCCAGCACATTTTCATAGTGACACAATTTTAACAATAAAAAAAAAACCAAGAAGCCAGTGCAAGTGTATTAAAATATTCAAAATAGTGTATCAACAAATTTCTCATCTCACATATTCTATTCTTCATCTTGGCTCAGAATGACTGTGGTAATGTACATAAGGAAAAAAAAAAACCTCTTACAGTCTTAATTTTAATGTGAAATAACCAGAACAATGAGTGCTAGTGAGCTGGATCTTGAAGATCTTGTGGATCACCAGTGAATGTGTTTTCCTGCTGTCGTCTGGCTGAGGGGGACGTCAGCTGCGCTCACCACCTCGGCAAGTCTGGCGTGGGACCAGAACCACTGACCAGGCTCCAGCGTCTTTCTCTATTGGCTGGCACACCAAACTGTCACCTTCCTCCTTGTCCTCCTCCTCCTCCTGCTCAGATGGCAGACTGCAGCTTGGTCAGGTTCCTCTGGTGCATGCTGTGGTGGCGCACCAGCTCGTCAGAGCGGGCAAACTTCTTCTGACAGTTGGACCAGCGGCAGGTAAAGGGCTTCTCACCTGACAAGGAGGGGAGAAGGGGACAAACATGGAAAAACAAGGGAAAAGAAACGAAAATCATTGCTTTAGAGTGAATCGAACCTTTGGAAGCTGTTCTGGTGTGTGTGAATCAACGTCACAATAACCGTCTTGAAAAAATATCAAAGCAATTCAGTCAAGAGCGATAATCACTGGGAGAAGAATGGAGAAGTAGAAAATAAAGGTATACGCACTTGTTTTACCTGTATGAGTCCGAGTGTGTGTCTTAAGATGGTCTGACCGTGAAAACTTTCTCTGACACGTCTCGCACTGAAAGGGCTTCACTCCTACACACAGATGGCCGTGGTTGCAGTGGTGGCAGAGACAGAGGTGGGGAGTGAGAGGAGGGTGGGGTAAGGGTCAGAAGTTTAAACATACAATTAGATGGTGCAGGTATTGTTGGAGACGGTGAGCTCAACATATTACACTCTTTAAAAGCATATATCATTTGCAACACATCCTTGTCTCTTGTCTGGGACAACACACATTCAGACTAATTTAACTCAGACAAAGTTTGACTAAAATGCATGTTTTTTTTATTCAAATAGTTTATAATTCCAACAAAATAATTATTTGACCCTGATTATGTAATGTACCATTTTAAAGCTCTGAATCAAAAAAACAAAAAAAACTGTATCCCACAATGTGCCTGTTTTCCATGTTGGCTCACATATGTTAACAGCAACACATAATGACACCACATATGTTGAAAATTAACTCAATTATGTGAACCAGGTGCCATGTGTGCTGAAAATGACACACTGAACAAGAGAGTAGAAAGGGGGGTAAATAAAGAGGCAAGTGAGAGATGGAACCTATACAGTAGCTTGATACCAGTGTACCTGTGTGTCTGCGCTGGTGTCTCTTTAACTGGTCTGAGCGAGAGAATCTGCGGCCACAGTCTGTGAAATCACACTGGTAAGGCTTCTCTCCTGTAAAAAAAAAAAAAAAAAAACATTCACCGTCATGATCATCATCATCATAGATAAATATCATCAATGTCAAGATATCATGAGTATCTTTACCATCCACATCACCAATATCTTCCCCCTGCTTAGTTTCTCTCCTCTCCTACAGCACCATCACCATGTCAATTTTAGGCTACTTTCTCCTCTTATCATTGCTGTTTTAGCTTGTCGTTATTGATGTTTTTAAATTGACATTTATCCAGGGAAAGTTGACTGAGCAATTAGATGTTAAGTGCCTTGCTCAGGGGCAGCTCAGCAGTAGTTGATCTGGGTTTCAAACTTCAGGTCACAAGCACACTTCTTTATCCTCCATTTCTATTTTGTGTTTTTCATTCTTAATTTTTACACTCTATTTTAATTCATAATTTTTATTCATAATGAAAAGCAGATTGTGGTCTGAGCTGGAAAAGCCATCTCACCTGTGTGTTTGCGGCCATGCATCTGCAGATGGGACAGCTTGAAGTATCTCTTACTGCAGCCAGGATAGGGGCACACAAATGGACGCTTCTCATTGGCCTCTGATGACCTCACCACAGGGGGACCGATGCCAGGCACCCGTCGGACATCCTTTGAAAAAGAGACAAAGGAAAGGTTGACGGCTGAGAATAAAGCATTAGGTCACTTTCTGTATTCATGTAAGTATGTACAGTGTGTATGTGTGCGCTTGTGTATATGTGACTGACCTGAAGTCCTCTGAAGACACCATGTGTGTGTATGTGGTACTGGGCGCTGCAGCTGAGGACCACAGGGGAAGCTGTGGGGTCGCTCTCATAGCCTGTTCCATGGCTGCTGTGGAGTCATTGAAACAGAATTATCTTCTTTGCCCGGTCTATTCATTAGTTTACCATTTTGGAAGTTATTGTAACATTCTGAAGACGGCAAAGTCTCCAGTATCTGATCAATTAATTGAAACACCAACATTGAAAATTTGGACAGTGACAGACAGAGCAACTCAGGAGCTCAGTCAGTCAACTTGAGAGAAATGAGACAAAGGTATCTCTCTCTAGCGTGCACACCCACACCCACCCCCCCCCCCCACACACACACACACACACACACACACACACACACACTATTGTGCTCTTCTCCCCCTCCTGATTTCCCTAGGCAGTAGGCCAGCAGCCAGCTAGTCAAATCCTCCTCTTCCTCCTCTGCTGCACCCCCAAACTGTGGTCAAGGCTAATATGTTGCGTTCGGTGAAAGGAACCCACCTCTTCATGGAAGGTGCCAGGGGGTTCACTGGGTTCCACGCTACACACTCCAGCTGAGACGCCATTTGGTACAGGTTGTCACTGAATGAAACACACAGCACAGTCATTAGCATTAAAGCTGGTGCAATACCGTATTTTAGCTGTTTTACTCTATGCACCAGGATTGTGAAAATTGCAAAGCGGCCTGTTTCCCTTATGTGTTAACGACATACGTCAATCCTTTAACAAATAAAAAGGATAGGACGTGAGTATATGTGTTTTTTGGAATGGGGCAACTAGTGAAATTGGGAAATGTCCCCATCTATGTTTCTGTGTCCCCTCCCTGTCTCTCTCCCCTTCCGCTCTCCTTGTACAGATAGTGAAGACATCTCATCTAGGGGAAATCCAAATGGTTGGGTTATTAACACATCCTGTCCACCCACCACACTCCTCACTGGCTTTATTAAAAAAACATGGGCTGTGAGCCATTCTTTACCTTGGCAGATCACACTAGTGCACACACACACACACACACGCTCTTGGGAGATGTGATAGTACACTCTGCAGGGGTGAGTGCATCCGTGCCTAGCACACCATGGACCAGTGCATGACATCACTCCGTCCTCAGTATCGTTATAGGCAGGAAAACAGTTCCAGGGGAATTTTGGAAGGCATTCCTGGAGAAGTCCTTGAGGGGAAGGATGGTGATGACTCGCTAATCTGCTCTGAACTATGGTAAACTATGGAAAGACTCACTGACATCGAACATACACTCTGTGTGTGTGTGTGTGTGTGTGTGTGTGTGTGTGTCTGTGTTTGTTTGAGGGTTTCCAGTTAACGCCATGAGCTCTAATAGCTCTTATCAACTGCTGTTCCGGTATTTGGGTTCCACATGTTCCCCTGCTCCAACAACAAAGTGGGGCGGCATTCAAAGAATTTAGTCTTAATTTTCCCTATGAGATGTTTTGCATCAAAAGCAAAACAAGTTTAAAAACATATTCAAAGATTAAACTGTGTAGTTTCCCAGCCTTGGCCAGTCTTCCTACGTTTGCATTTTTAACTACCACTCCCCCCCCCACCCCCCACCTCTCACTTTCACTCCACTTGTCTCTTTTACTTTTCTCCTCATTTTTCCTCGGGGTGGACTCAGACCGATCAGCAGTAGATCACCCAGTGTTTGTTTTGGCCTGCTGAGCACCAGTGGGCAGCACTTAACCTCAGAACAAATTGGGCTTCACGATCCAGACGGTGCAGAGCCAGACACAGGGCTTAACTTAGGATCAGAGAGAGTTCACACCTCTCTAAAAATAACCAACAGAGCAGCAAGAGAATAAGTTGCATGTGGTGTTTAGTGGAAAGAATCTTGCGGTGATTGATCGGCGAGATGACTGAAAACTTATGGGCAGAATGGAATTGCATAGAAAGGGGATGCGAGGTAGCGGGGATAATATACCGCAACAATAATAACAAAATACTTGTACCTGTTGTAGTTCCTCAACAGCAGAGCTTGGCTGCTCGGACAGGATTCTGTGGGATTGTGGCAACCAAACATGGGAGGTGGGGCCGGGTACTGCTGGTCAACTGAACACAACCAAACAAACAGATTCAGACAGTTGCCAGTTGTCAGCGCTCCTGAAATAATGTTTCAAATGGCCAAGTTCCCTTCTCTCACAGTGACTTACAATCTGGCAGTGTTAGGCTGAAAAGCTGGCAAAGAATGAACCTAATAATCTTTTTTTTTCATATTTCATACACACTTTCTCAAGGACACACACAAAAACACACTCAAATATGCTTTCAGCTGTAACATGTACCCCCTTTCAGAGGTGATAAGAAATTCATTTTAAAGATATGAGCGGACCTACGTGCACTCGCCACAGACTGTGCACATGCATGTGTGCACTACTGTGCAGACACACAACTAAACTTTTCAAAGAGTGAATGGAACAATCAGAAACAGTGGTCCTTTTCAGGTTCATGTAGTATATTGGTCCCCAGACAGTTTTTGACATTCCAACAGACTCACATAAAGCTGTTTCCTCAAGTTATCATTTCCAGAGCCATTAACCATATGCTTAGAGAGCGAGAGAACGGGAGAGAGAGAGTGTGTGTTTATGTATGCCTGCGTTTATGTATGCGTGTGCAGAGATGGAGCGAGGCAGAAGAAAATGGATAATAGCAATTTTGTTGTGATATGAAAAATGATGGGTTACTTACATAACCTTGCTGCGACTTGACAGTGTTCCAGTCTGTGAGTCAATTTAGTGAAAACATGTCAGGATGCGGATAGTTACCCATGTTGCTCTGCGGTGACAGCGTGTCCTCGTGTTTGAAGGACAGGCTGGAGAGCTGAGGGGTGTGGTGAGAGGGAGTGTGGCCATAGCTGGGGGCACTGTCCAGGCCCACCGCCCCGTAACCTGAGAGGAAACAAAGAGAGCAGCAGGTTAATATTACCATGATCTTATTCGCCTGGTCTAGTCATTAGTTCACCATTTTACAAACGACTGGACGGTAAAGTCTCCAGTATCTGGTCAGTTATCTGAAACCCCTGGTAGTATCTCTTAGTCCCTGGCAGGGTTACTACAGAGAGCCGTTCATCAAACCACTAAATCCTCTTTCCCTGTAACATATTCTTTTTTTCCCCCTTCTTTCTTTGGCCTTGTGGTTGCAATATTTATGGCAGGTGGAAAAAGAAATTTGGCAAACACACCACAGACAGATTGAGATGAGCTACTGTAGAATGTGCGCTCAATAAGAAAACAGTGTTGAAAATTAACGAATTACATGTCATGTAACGAGATTAGAAGTTATCACATTACAAAAAGTTGCTATTATTGTAATTATGTGTGTAATAAAATGAAGTTAGTGAAATAAACACAGTGATTAGACTGAGGTTATATAGAAATTTTAAGCGGAATATGAGTAATGTTAGTAGTTATTTGAAATGGATTGATTGATCATATTTTGAAAGTAACCCATGATTAACATCTACGCACATACACACACCCATACATATCCACACCCAAAGACACACACCCATACACGCCACCAGATGCCTTTTATTGTACCTACACACACACACACACACACACACACACACACACACACACACAGGCCACTATAGCCTCAGTCAGGCAAGAGTGAAATGGGATGTTGGAAAGTTCTTGAGAAAACTGACTCATCTACTCTTACTTAAATCCCTGTTGCCTGTCAGAGCAGCACGCTGAGCATTTTACCACTTCATCAAAAACGACTTTCCACTGAGTAAACAAGGCTGCCTGCAAACTGCCACTGAAACTCACATCACCAGTCACATGCAGGCTTAAGGCTCTGAGGAATGAACCCCAACAGACAACCGGCTCAAGCGTTGTTTACAGGAATTTTTCCATTTTTTCCTCTTGTGTATAGAAAAGTCATATCAATAACAACAGTGCACAGGAAATGGAGAAATTAAGTTTGAATTAAGATTTATAACTGCTAAACTCATCTGGCTTGTTCTGTGGGGTCAAAACTAGACCCTACTTGGATAAAATAAAATCCCCCAAAAATACTAATGGGAGCAATAAAACAGACTCATGATTCACATCTCATCACTTCAGCAACAGTTTGTAAAGAAAAAGTAGGTGTTTCTGTGAGGCCAGCAAACAGTTCATTCCCAGTTTTTGTCTCGGGGATTCAAGAAACTCTTTGAATAAAGATCTTGACATTGATAAAGGATTTTTTTCTTTCTTTTTTCTTCTTTTTGCTGAAGAGAGCTGTTTTTGTGCTCAACATAGCGATTCAGGTTAAGGGCCACATACAAATGAACATTTTTTTTTTTCAAAAGTGTGTACAACTCAATACATGAACATTCATATTTGCCATAATAATAATAAAATCAGAACTTCAGGGTCATTTATTCACAATTAAACATTGTGTACTTTCGTTTTCTGTGGTTCACGTCCTTGACAAATTTAAATCACCGGGCAACATAAGGTTCTTCCCACGGCCTGAATGGCTACCACAACCTTGACTGTCCCAGCCAACAGGTCATTTAAGCAAGCTGACAATATATAATTGGGTTCACTAGCTCAAATTTAAATTCATCAAGAATAATCCTATTAACTTCAGTATTCCAACTACACTGTCAGTAACCTGAATATGTGTAGGGAAAAGTAATTATTGTTGAATGTCTGCAATGGCTTGGCACCAAACTGAAAATTACTACAGTTTATAAATTAAGGGAATTTGTATAAATAGTATATGAAGAGAAAAAATATATAGAATATCCACTTTGTCCTCACATTGCTACACGCTATTGTACATTGAATCGTGATTTGCCTGTTTCTAGGTTTATCGTTTGTTCAGTTTTCTAAATACATTTTTAACAACAGAAAATCTAATTTCAGCATCATAAAGTAGTAAAGTTGGATATTAAACCTGCAAAACTACTTGCAAGTTAGATAACTGTACTGGAGTTACTCTTCGAAAATGAAATAGCCTATTTTGGGTTACTGGTACTGCATTTGAGAAATGGAAATGCGATATAAGGGATGTAATCTTGTGAATTAATATAATTAAAAATTTGGTGATCATATCACATTCTAAATTATCAGTTTAACCTCAGCCATTATTTATAATCAATTTATACTGATATAATACAAGTTTATATTTTTGCCACTGATTGAAATAACATACTTTTCTAACACAACTAGATATTTCCCCACTGACTTTCATTTCAGTTGAAAACTATTGGACACACCAGTGGAAAAGAGCTGTTTGAGGTCAGAGTGGTACCAGTGGATGGAAAGCTGTCAGGCCTTTTCCTGACATAGGACAGAATGACCCAGAACAGCACATAACACCCTCCTCAGACACAACACTGTTGACAAACCCTAAACACAGAGTTACACCCAATAACACACTATATACACACATGGATACAACACATACACAGGCAAACCACAGAAATTTAGAAAAAGGCTATGGATTTTATAGATAGCTGTGTCAAAACGTACAATCCTGGCTATGATTGATACTCATATGTCATTGTATTTATCATGTATTCTGCTGATGAGAAGCCAAGAGAAGACAGACGAAGTGAGCGCGGCGGGACAGAGGAGCAGCAGCATGCTTACCCTGGTTCCTGGGTGCTGGTGGATTGTCCACACAGCTGGGCAGGTAGCCTCCATTAGGAAACACCCTGGGCTGGCCTGCAGTCGGCTCCCCGAACGTCCCGACCCGACAGGGGCCCGTGCCTGTGAACTGCCCGGAGAAGTGCACCGTGAAGGCCCCCAGGCCGCAGTGAGGGTCCTCCAGGGGGTCCGGGGTGCCCCATCCCGGCTCCTGCTTGATGAGGGAGTGGTGGGAGGGCAGGGAGCCGTAGGGGGAGCCGGGGTGGAGGTCCAGGAGTTGGGTCCACTGGCCGCCACCGACAGACATGCCACAGCCACCGCCGCCTCCCGGTAAAGACGGCACAGGAGGCCCCGGAGGCAAGAGGGTCAGATCTCGAACATCCGACCCCATAGAGCCCATGGCTGCACACGGCTCAGTCAGCATTGGACAGGTAGAGATGGTCCACGGAAACGGAGATGATATCCCAATAGAAGATGCCGTCGGGAGGGTTTACAATTCATATAGTCATAAACTCCTAGAAACTGGTAAGACACTAATTGAAGAAACAATAAGCACGGCAGAAATTAAAATAAACAGAAAGATAAAAACCAGGTGCGTTCTCGTCACACTCCTCCACAGGAACCAGTGGTCATCAGTAAACTACGGAGCCATCTTTCCCTCCTCTACAACTGTCTGTGGAGCATTCAGAGAGGTGATGATGGCAGCGGTTAAATCAGGTGGCCAAAATCTGGAACGCCAACTCTCAAGCTCACTGGACATCTAGAGTCTGCAGTGGGTTTGGAGTGGGAGTGTGTGAGGGTAACAGTGCCTTGTCCCTCTGTCTCTCTAATGTCTGGCTTTCCTTACTCTCCTGAAGGCTCAAATACTGCGTAACTCATTGGGCAGGGGGAGGAGCGAGGGCGGCCGAGAGGAGGATGACTCCCTTGCTTTTCCCCAGCAGACTGCACTTCTGAGTAGATTCTGACTAATGTTGCATTTGCATGAGCGGGTGTTTTTATGTTTGGTTCAAGTTCATGTGTTGCTCATATTGCGCGTGAGTGTGTGTGTGTGTGTGTGTGTGTGTGTGTGTGTGAATTTTCTTTCATTTCCCTCAAATTGATTGACCGAGTTCCTGAGACAAAGGCTTATGGTATGAAACAGTTAGTTAGTGTTCTCAGGCTGTAAAAGTTTATGTTTGTGTTTGTTATGTTTGCAAACATTATAACGTTATAATAAACTGTATTTTATGGTGCTGAGAGTTGGAAAAAGCTTTTTTTCCATTTCCAATGTGCGTTCAGACAAAATTTATATGGGTATTAAAACACTCAGAATTAGTAAAAATTGTAAATTATACAGTCACTCATATTCAAAGCCGACCAAAAGATAAAAAAACATATTCAAAAAACACCAAAATGAGTTGTTTTAGTATTTATACAATGTTAACCAAGGTCTCTCAACGCTGAGTGGGCTGTTTGGACTCCGTTCATCAACATTCCTAACTCTTCTGACTCATCACTTTTCTGAGATATATCCTACTTTCAAAAAAACTTGACAAATGGAAGAGCCAACAAAATATGTAGGCCTAATGGCATCGACATTTATGATTTTAATCGTAGAGAGGCCGTAATGGTAATAAATATAAAAAGGTGGACATAGGACTGTTTTTATTCACTTAATATATTGGATGAAAGTTTTCCATTTCACTGACACGTTAAAAAAAAACCAAATGTTAAAAGTAATCTTTTTTTGTTAATACTAATCAAAATGAATAAATGCATTGCTAAAAAGTCCGTATGAAAATAGCAAAAATGGTAAAACTTGCAGAAAATGTTTTGAGAATTGTCCCATTTTGGAAATAATACTGTTATGCTAAGAGCAACTGACACAAACTGCATGGCCTTGGAGGAATGCCATATCACACAAAAGGATAATTATTTATTAGCAGAGGAGAGGGGGAGTTGAAGTGTGTGTGTGTGTGTGTGTGTGTGTGAGTGTGTGTGTGCGTGTGTGTGTGTGTGTGTGTGCGTGTGTGAGTGCTGAGGAGATGGAGGTGGTGACCTTAACTCAAGCTTAACTCAATGTGGAGCTGCAGAGGAATGCAGAAACATGGAATATGCCTATAAATTCAGGACAGCTGCTGTGGATCTTTTTGTATTATATTATTTGTCATATCAGGAGTCGGGTTCCTCCGCCCTTAAAAGCTTTAACAGTGACAATATGCAACAATGCGATGATGTACTGGAAAAAAAAGCCACGCTACATTCACACGCTATAGTAATCTGATTACAAAAATTTTGCCTTTATTCTGTTGCCATTACTGTAAAAAAAAAAAAAGTAATAAGATTAAAAATACTTGGAAAAAAAGTTATTACATTTTGGATTAAAAACATGCTTGAAGGTGGGAAAGTCATTTAGATTGTGATATTATAGACACTAAACATAACAGTCAGTAGATAGGAAGAAATGGCTCGTTAAACAGCAAAATCAAGGGATTGTGGAAGCAATTTAATTCTAAAGTAAGAAAAAGTAATCAATTTACATGTATTCCAGATTTGAAGCAGGTAATCGTAATCTTTAATGGATTCCATCATGGAAGTAACCTTCCCAAAACTGCATTTGATGAAACTTTTAAAAAACAAAAATAGCTTTCATGAGAAACTTTCCCCCAGTTTCCCCTCCATCTCTGTGCCCCGTAGGTTACCCCCCCTTGAGGTTAAATAATGCAGTTGCTCTTTCACTCCAGAAGACAGGAGCAAGAGCAAAAGCATAAGTAAGTCTCAAGTTATCTGGCTGTGAAATCAGTGCAACATCTTAAACCCTGAATTAATGGTCAGTTGAACAGCTTTAGAAATTAGACCTCAGCATGATGGATAATGATAAAATTATGGTGAATCAGTCCTATAAAGTGATTTACTACTGTGTCAAATACACATTTGTAGATGGCATTAAGAATCCACCATCCATTGGAGATGCAAGACCATGGACAAAGCCAGAGAGCTGCTACAAAGCTGTGAAGTGAGGATTGTTGGCCAGTGCCTGTCACCACCATCTGGAATATCAGTGTAGGATTCCAGCGAAAGTCACTGACCCCTATTTCAACTTAAAGGAGGAGGGGGGAGGGGGGGGTGCTTGAAATGGGCAAAGAGATGACAAAAAGAATACAGGGGAAGATACAGTGAAGTCAGACTGATCTTCTTCTCTATAAAGTGTTAACCTTGTGTTGATACCTATTTGGAGTGTCCACAGTAACGAGCTCTATGATGCACTCTCAAAGTGATAAAATCAGCTGAGGCTGAAGTGCTGAGGCGGCATTAACAAACATTACTGTTGTCGTCTTGTCAGTCTGTATTACACAACATATGGCATGCTATTCTAAGACATTGGTGAAGAATGTAAGTTCCATTTAAATGTTCACTTTTTTACAATAGCTTGTGATATGAAGCTCGCCGCAGCTTCCCAGACACTGCAGTGGTTGGTGTAAGGGTTATGGTGTAAAGAGAGCTGGGATGGTGAGCAATCAGGCTGTTGATGCAGGACTGCCTTCATTAGCTGGTAGCCTTGACTAGAGCAGCACCAGCAGCCTGCTAATGGGTCGAGGCCCAGCTTCAATCGATGTGAAGCTGCAAAAGGGCCTAAAAATTTACCACCCTTTGAATCCTATGGAAGATCCTCACTTTCAGTTATTCTGTGTCTATCTAATGTTTTGTCTTCCATTTTGAAGCATATCATATCATGAGCTTAAGATTGATCTTGCTAAAACTACATTAGACCACCTTCCCTTACCCCTGCCTTTGTGAAAAAAACAATCACACAGTGTGAGTCCATCTGATAGCATCCGTTGGAAAGTCCATAACCTTGCAAACGCCCCCTAAAAGTTAAGCCCAAATTCAGATGGGTAGTTTACGGTCATGAAAACACACAGAGTGCTCTCTGACTCACTCTATTCTGGGACAAAAATGAGTGCAAAGGCAGTCCTGTATCCCTGAGGAACACCCAGGCATTCGGAGGATGTCTACGTAGCTCATTTGAAAATAGTAGCAAAGAAAATAAATTGCTCCCAAAACAATTACAAAATCTTCCTCGGGCCCACCCACTACAAACAAACGCAAATCCAAAAAACGTAAAATAATGTGCCGCATGTACAAAAGGTTCTGGCACAATTAAAAGTATCTTGCCAAGAAATGAGCAAAGAAAAAAAAAAAGTGCTGCCTCTGACCCAAGGCGAATGCTGGCTGTGCCTTCCCCAGCGGAGTCTTTAGCAGGGATTCATCAAAGGTGACGGGGCCAGGAGAAAACAAGCCTTTCAGTCCCTGTGACGGATGGCAGTCCCCAAATACGCTCACTCTCCAGATCAATCTCTGGTTAACTCCGGGTTTAAAACAACATCACTGTGGAGAGGAAGGGAAATGGTCAATACTGCCTCTGACCCTTAACTAGGAATATATTAAGGCTGTAATGTCCAAAGGCACTGGTAAGAGGGAATTCGAGTAGGGATTGTCTCAGCCAAAAAGTCACATGATAAACTACGCAGCTATGTGACCTGGCAGGACACACGAAGAAGAAAGTACTTTTTCCATTTAAGTAAACATTGGTACTCATGCTACTGCATGAGTGACTGCTTATTATTAGGCTGTATTTCTGTTTAAATTAAGTGCACTGGTGTTTTAAAACGTCATGATTTATTTATGATTTTGTAACATGAGTAATCCGTATCATAACGGCTGTGATATGAGGAGAGAGGACTGCAAAAAGCCTGGAAGAGAGGAAAAAAGCCACAGGTGTTATTTTGATATGCTGACAGTAGCATAAAAAAAAACGCCCAGTCCTTTACTTCTCTGTGTGGGCATAGAAACCAGCTGATAATAAACCCACAGCAGTGTGTTGTAATGTTTCATCATTTCCTTTCCGTCTGCCTGCAGCCTCGAGGAAATGTATGCAATATAAAACAAAGCACAGTCAGAACAATATTCCTCTGTCTTCCCTCGCCACTTTCTCAGAGCAATATGTTGAGTTTGTCACTTTGCCATTGCTCTATATAAAAACACAAAATCCATGATTGTTCAAAATTATACTGGGGAACATATAACTAAAATTAATTATGTTGAGGACAGTACCAAACCCCAAACCCTACAGTATCTATTATGTTCCTATTCAGCTTAACCCAACTTCCCTGTCGCCCACATGGAAGACAACAAGCCTCCGTTTTTATTTTTCTCTCATATCAACTCTCAGCACACTTCAAAGTGCTGGATATCAGAATGGAGATAAGAAGGAGAGAAGAAGGATCTGAGGGAGAGCAGACATTTCTATGGTTTGTTGTGTGTCAGACACAACACCGGCCCAATGTCTCTCCGGTGATGTTTCACACACCCTTTCTCTCTCATGCTGCTGATCACCTCTACCCTCAACCACCAAACTAAAACTGCCCTCTCTCCCGCGTTCATACTCTCTGTTCGTGTCCTATAAGTTGTTACAGAAGCTACCTTAGACATTTATGGCTGCATACTCCAACAGATGCATGAGTTCACTTACAGAGCGCTCTTTCACACCACAGAGTAAAAACGCTCAAACAAAACAACTACAGTATGCTAAAACTTGTTAAAGAACAACATGATAATTTTCTCCTTTTGAAGACAAACTGTATGAATCACAATGTATAAGTAGTAAACTGCAAAAACTACCACTCAATAAATAATGGATACATCTTTATGCAAACTCACAGTGGACAATGGAAAAAAACACAACTGGAAAGATTTGGCAAAATAAATGTCTGTTATTTATTTATTTAATGTATTAATTTATTAATTTATTAATCAAAAATGATAAATTATTTTAGTCCCGTGGTAATGAACTTCATGGTGTGTAGTTGTCATCTTGTTTTAGTTATGTAGAAAAAGGTTGTTGAGGGAGAATTTCCATCAATGAAATGATCAGTGGTCCATCACACATCATCGTCATCATCAAACTAAGCAGTAGAAGCTGGAATCAGAGGACAAGATGGCTTGACTGAATGCGGTAGGGACAGCTGTTCGGTCGTTCACTCACACGTATCGGCCATTTTCTCCACAGTCTCTGGCTCAGTCAGCCTTGGGTCTCGATAAAAACACAAGAGGAAATTCTGTTCTTGTCTAAGCTGTGATGAATAAAATGTATCAAGCATGTTATCATTGAAAAAAACAAAATGCGTATGTTAGCATCTTTAAAAATCGGCCTACTGAATCTACTGGAGACAACTGTGCCTGCGCCCCACAGCCTCTGTCTCATCCCAGCAGGTGTCTGTGAGTCAGGATCAAGGCCACCATTATCAGTTCATTACAGTAAACCGCAGCCTACTTCCATGCTGTCACACCCTAGCAGCTGTGGCTGGGGCGTAAACAGTCATCAGAAAACATTGCAGATATCTCTCATCTGTTGTCATACCCTTGAGCCGCATTCTGGGGCCAGACAAGCAAAGTTTTACTGCATGACTCCGATGTGTTCTGTTATGATGGGAAAGAACGGAGAGCACGGCAATCGATATGTGATCAGAACTAGAGCTGCAACGATTAATCGATTAGTTGTCAACTATTAAATTAATCGCCAACTATTTTGATAATCGATTAATCGGTTTGAGTATTTTTTTAAGAAAAATAAGTCAAAATTCTCTAATTCCAGCTTCTTAAATGTGAATATTTTCTGGTTTCTTTACTCCTCTATGACAGTAAACTGAATATCTTTGGGTTGTGGACAAAACAAGACATTTGAGGACGTCATCTTGGGCTTTGGGAAACACTGATCAACATTTTTCACCATTTTCTGACATTTTGTAGACCAAACAACTAATCGATTAATCGAGAAAATAATCGACAAATTAATCGACAATGAAAATAATCGTTAGTTGCAGCCCTAATCATAACGTAGGACTCTTGACTTTAAGGATTGCAATGAACAAGTAGGTGTGTCAGTGTAAGGGACATGTCTCTTTACTGGAACTTGCCACTCCCAGAAGGACAATATGACTGGATATTCTACTTTCTGTGTTGATCATGGTTTGGATGACTGAAAATAATTTGCCTGCTTAGCAAAAAGTAAGGTTTTCATTCTAGAAAACAGAAAAAAAATGTTGCTTGAAGTTTATTATTATTTCAAAAATAATTAAATCCTCAAAATCTTGCTGTTTAGTAAAGGTTTTAGTTATATAATAATTCATGTGCTCTACTAGCCTATATATGTAGGCCAGCAATAATTTTGTAGATTAGGTGTCAGGTATTTCAAATGCTGTTTATCATGTTTGGAATAAACCTTTTCAAATAGCTTTTCTGAGAAATAGTGTGACATCAGCTTGGAAATTTATTGGGTTGTGTGCCTGTGGAGCAATCAAATTTGTTTTGGATAAAGTTTGTATGACTATGTGATCTCTGCGGTCAGCATTATATTCATCGGCCCTGATGAAATAGTCTGAACAGTATCTCAGAAGCAAAGGGTCAGATAGCTTTACATGCGTCTAAACTACATTTAACAGCTATTTCTGAGATCTGGTTATCTAGCTTCAAGCCAAATATTGTGCACTGTATCCCCAAATGAAAACAAATTTGATTCTTTGTTTGACTGTGCCTTTTAAACTTCTATTGCTCCTCCTGGCCAGTGAGTGTGTGTAATATAAACACCCTCTGATGACAAGAGACCAATCCATCATTCACAAAGCCCCATTCCTGCCGCAGTGACTCGACCTATCCAGACTGGAACGTCAAAATTCCTGGAAGACTGTAGCTTTTTGCCGCTGCCATTAGGTTGAAACACAGCACACACACATTCCACATAGGGGGATTAACGACCTCAGATAGCTCAACACCACAAATGCGAACTCGCTTTGATTGATTGCTGCAGTCTTTGGTGTGATATGAAGCTGGTCATGCGTGCTCATTAAGTGATATGGCAAGATAACACTGGTATTTCACGTACCACCTTCTTTTCTAGTCATCCGTGAGTTTTCCCTGCAGATGGCTCGCACGGTGTGGCCGCGTTAGTAACGTCTGGGTGTTAAATAAAATACATTTAAAATTCAGATTGAATGAGCAAAGGGAATTGTCAATTAATTTTGCTATGTCTGAGGTGTATCGGACCGTAGCTCTACTGTGTGATTGATCATCTGGAGTTGGAGCAGATAATTGATCACAGGGACTGAACAGCTATCAAAGCAGACCACAGGCATTCAGCACCTATCAAGATGAATATGTGCATGTGCACACACACACACACACACCCTCCACTTGATCACTTGGTTTCTCTAAAAGCAGAGGGCGTGACCTTTGGTGTTGTTGAGGTTAGTTATCCTTGACTTTGTTTGTTTGTTTGTTTGTTTGTTTCCTGACTTAGCTTAGCTGTATGTATGTATGTATGTATGTATGTGTGTGTGTGTGTGTGTGTGTGTCTGTGTGTGTGTGCGTGTGTGTGTGTGGTGGTGGGGAAGAGGGCGTCATGTATGCAATTCTGTAATGGTCTAAATGACACTTAAACAACCATCCACAACCAATCAAAAACCCTCATCTTAGCTTCGCTACATCTCCAAGCCCTGGGAAGTGGTAACAAAACAAACATCAGAGGTTGGATCAGCATATAAGTAATTAACAAGCTATTCACTCCACCCAGGGAAGTTACTCATGCGATGCATCCTGACAAGGTCACTGGCTGATAGATGAGCCCAAGCAAGGGGATTTTTCAGAGGTTGTGGAGGCGGGGAGAACTGTGGGAACCAGACAATTAGTGGGTGGAAGGTAGGCAGCCATGTTGGATGATGACCATGAGATTGATTTACATGGATACTCACTACTTGGCTGGCTGACAGAGAGGAAACAGACACCTGGGCTCAACTAGCTCAACACACAACCATTTATCTTTGCGCAGGCTGAGCAGGCAATTTGCCAGCAGTTTAGGAAGCCCTTCCACAGCCATCACTCTCAATCAAACATAGATGGATGGGGTCAGGAGATACATTGACCAAAAAAATATTTCAAAACCACACAAACAGATATTATTCTTTTTTGGACAAATGTAGTAAGCTTATTACTGTATGAGCTTGTGTTAAGGAAATATGTGGTGGTATGGATATACATACACTTTCTCACACACACACACACACACACACACACACAGTATATATCCAGTCATGAACATATTCTGTTGCTATTGGGTGAAAACCTTGTATTTCCAAACTGTCAACTTTTCAGGAACTAAGAAAAACGGCCTTGTTTTTAGCTTGTGCCCCGTGCATTTTTGAGTTCATCCAATGGAGTTTTCAAAGGGCTTCATAAGACCAAGGCCCATACAATTTTTTCAACCCATAGAGAACCATGTAGTCACTGACGAGAAGAGAGAGTAAAACATGAGATTTTATTAAACATTGTGTCACAATATCTGTACTGAATGCACAATCCCCAGTGAACTCATATGAGCACAAGAGCAGAATGACCAATACTTTTCCACTGAACTCTGTCTAGACACGCACACCAGACAGATATCAGACATCAGCACAAGCTATGGTAAAACTGTCTGCTGCCAGATACATACAACTCACGCGAAGACTACATTGTCAGGCTATGGCCAGTCTTGGAATGATATAAAACAGGCTAAAACCTCCTTACAGACTGATATTTGTACCAGGTACAGTCTCACTGGAATTTAAAGGTTTATTGTGGTCCAAGATTCCCTCAGCAGCTCGTACCTAAACCACATCATTTCCAGGACATTCTTCCATGAATATTATATAGGCTACTAAGCGTCATATCACAACCCTGGCACTTCAAAGACCTTTTAAAGGAGACAAAAACAATGTCTCGCATGCACCTGGAACTTCAAAGGCATCCAAAAACTCTTATTCTGGACTTGAAATACACAAGGCACTTGACAACAGCTGTTAATCAGCTAATGAAAGCCTCAGAGTTACACAAGCACACTTGTGGAGAAGCGGCCATAAATTCTTTGCCGTGACAGCGAACAAGGGCAGGGAGAGAGTGAGGGTGGGATTTGGTACCAGGCACTTGCCTTCCGAAAGAGAATGACGCATCGTATGAACGGGATGGTGAAACACTCCATCAGCCATTTCCCCTCAGCACACTATTTTAAGATATATGCCCTGATGAATAAAGCAAGCATTCAGTTCCTTATAACCGTAACTGCTATGTGAAACATATATATATACGGCAAGCAGGCTTTCAAGGAATGATGAGGTGGCTGACGTCTCTCCTCAGTGGATGAATCTCAAACAAAATACGCACATATCTACAGTAGGGAGGAGATCAGACAGTTGTTAGGAAATGGAGGACACTCAGCAGCATCTTCACTAGGGCTGGGCGATAATTCAATATTATTGTTTATCATCTTTCAGTGGAATCATAGCATGATGATATGGTGATTTAATTCTGTTGTCTAAACTGATGATAACAAGCAAGTTTCATTTAAAAACTGACAAAAAAATTAGGTATGGTAGGAATATTATTTGAAATGTTCAGTTACCTAACATTACCTTTCGGTTCAATGGGATGAACTTTAATTTGATTATTTAAAATGTAATTTTGCATACGTGCAATATCCATACCATGATATATACCGATATCGAAAAACATCCTTATGATTATCGTGATATTGATTTCAACCATATCACCCAGCCCTAATCTTCACCCATACAGCCTGTCTGACACCTCAAAAAGTTGGTAACCTGAGTCCATGGTTTTAGGGTGAGCTGGAGCTCCACTTAGCCTCTTAACCTCACCCACCTCAATCACCAAGTGACCTGCCACGGTAACAATACCCAGAATCCCACTTGATAGAGAGGCCCGCTGAGCGCATCTGTGGGTCAGCAGGAGCACGGTGGAAGTGTTCCCCTCTGATACTTACATTGTTTCCGGTTTGGAAAACTGCTGGGCCTGTCATGGTGGTCCACACACACACACAGGGACTGTAACTCAGTCAGATAACCTCTCCTGGGATCACCTTCACCTCTGTAACTCTCATCCAAGACATCCAGGGCTAATCTCCCACAGAGGAGAGATTGATACCTGGATAAGAAAGAGTGAAAGAATGGGACATGGTGGTGGTGACTCATAAAATTTAGGAGGCAGTCTGACCCCTGGGGGGGGGGTTGCACAAGTTGATGCTATCCAGCCCTGGCAGGGTTTTTCAAGCCAACTGAAAAAATCCATAACCTTCCTATAGTTCACGTTGAATTTGTGACGGTATTTGAAAAGTAACAATCTAGGGAGAGAGAATTTGTGTTTGTACTGCTATTGTGATACTCACTCTTGAGGTTCACCCATAGAGGTACAGTGTCAGTTCAGGAGGTTTACATCCATGGGTTTTAGCCGATTTAGCCTAGCTACTGTGCCTTTAACATCGTGACCCGGAAGTGCAAGACCTTCACCGGTACTCTTGCGTTTTCTTTTCCGCTGGTCTCAGCAGTGGTGGGAGCGTGGATATAATCTAGGCTCACAAAATCATCTAAAAATGAGCGTCCCAGCATTTATCGATATTACGGAAGAAGACCAGGTACGAGATATATCTTTAAAAACCCCGTTTTGCTCAGTTCTGCATGCGGATGACTTTATATAAACAATGTCTATCCAACCAGATAGCTTAGATAGCATGCTAGCTAGCTCGCGAATGCTAACCGCCAATGTGATGATGAACTCAGCAACTGAGACAGTTACGTTATACGCGGATAGTTAAATGCTAATTACGACTTTAGGCTGTTGTTTAAGCATGTTGTCATACGCCATCCTTTAACTAGTTTAGCTAATTTGTATGTTATGCTACGAGGGTCCTGGATGTAGCTTAGTGAACGCTGTGACAGATGCTTTCAAAACTGTCTGATAGCTAACGTTAAGTTAGCTGCTTAGCCACACATCCAAATAAACAAAGAAGCCCCCAAAAATAGCGATCTATAGCCTCCTAGTTACCGTCAACCATTAGCGGCTAGGCTGCATTTTACCATCTATAATACTTATTGTCCTGCTGATAGGCGTCAGAGCTCAGAGCCTACATCAAGTCCAAAGGAGCTGATATCTCAGAGGAGAACTCTGAAGGTGGACTTCATGTGGATCTGGCGCAGATCATCGAGGCGTCTGACGTCTGTCTCAAGGACGATGACAAAGGTGAGTGATGATGAAGACCATACCTGTTTCTCACACAGAGCCAATTAACCATTAGACAACAACAGGCGATGTATGTCCAAGGCACCTGACACTGAAACTCCCCTCTCTCTCTCTCTCTCTCTGCAGATGTGGAGAGTGTGATGAACAGCATTGTGTCTCTGCTGTTGATCCTGGAGACAGAGAAGCAGGAGGCTCTCATCGAGAGTCTGTGCGAGAAACTGGTGAAGTTCCGTGAAGGAGAAAGGCCCTCCCTCAGGATGCAGCTGTGAGTCCTACATCGCTTTGTTCCCTTAAAACCCATGCAGCAGCACTTTTCACTTGTGCGGTGCTGTCCTCAAACTGTGAAAATGGACTCATCCCGGATGCATGGAAACTAAGTAGATTGTTGTTTTTATTTTGAGATTGTTAATGTAGAGGCAATGCATTGAGACTGTCGAAAAGGCGGGGAAACTCTAATCTCCCATTCAAAATAAATGGGAGGTGTGTCCAGAAAACCTAGAACTCGTAAAAATCTGCATTTTGGTTTTCCAGGCTGAGTAACCTGTTCCACGGCATGGATGAGAACACCCCAGTGAGGTACACTGTCTTCTGTAGTCTCATCAAGGTGGCTGCTACCTGTAACGCCATCGCCTTCATCCCCACTGACCTTGACCAGGTAAATCCACTCACCATCCCAACCAGAAGCACTGACCATAAACACTCCTAGTTCTGTGACAATAACAAGGGCTGCAGAGAGAAAGAACAGAGAATAAAGCTGGAATCATAATATTCACTACTGAAATTTCCAAATCACGACAGGCTGCATTTTTGTCTGCTATTGTTTTGCAGTTTGCCTGCAATTGACTTATGTTATGTGTTTGTGCTGCTGATCAGGTGCGCAAGTGGATTATTGACTGGAACCTGAACACAGAGAAGAAGCACACGCTCCTGAGGCTGGTATACGAGGCACTGGTTGACTGCAAAAAAAGGTAACAACATGCTGACTCTTATGTGTGAGAATGCTTCCAATAGTTGTCTTGTAAGTCACTTATCTCATTACAAGAGTTTCCAACAGTGTATGTAATATTTCACAGTGAGGCTGCAGCAAAAGTGATGGTTGAGCTGCTGGGGAGTTACACAGAAGACAACGCTTCACAAGCACGCGTTGATGCCCACAAGTAAACATGAAACACTGGTTTATCACCTATCATTTCAGCCTTGGGATTTGATAAGAGACCAAATGAATGTCTGGCTCTGCTCTCACACATCCTTCTGTGGCCCTTGTCTTTAGATGTATTGTCCGTGCTCTGAAAGACCCTAACACCTTCCTGTTTGACCACCTGCTGACCCTGAAACCTGTCCGCTTCCTCGAGGGAGAACTCATCCATGATGTGAGTACTGAAGGATGTGCTCAATAAATATCATACCAACTGATTACCATCTCCGTGTGCTCGTATGAAGAAGTGTAACACTTAGAAATGTTAAATATGTAAAGGATAATACTGGCACACTAGCAACTTTCTATCTACTCCAATAACTTAAGTTCAGTCTATTGGTCTGGCAGAAATTTTTAAATAAATGTGACTTTCCTAATAGCTAAACTCCGCCAAGTGCAAGCACAACTCGATCAAAAAATCTTCCTTAGGTGCACGGCCAAAGGTTAATAGATGAACAAGGAAAAGCCAGCACTCATAATGTCCCCTAATTAATTCCTAATGGCTCCCATGACCTTGAAACTGCAATTAAAACATAATTTTTCAAGACACATATTTTTCATCTCTGATATATATCGTTGCAACCACCATGTCATCTGTTGTGTGTAGAGTACTCACCTGGAATTTTTATTTTAGGAAAAATAATTCATGGGCATTCACATGCCCCAAAATGCTCCAGAAATGTTGATTATGTTCTGTTCCATTTCCACATTTGCAATGCTTGCTAGTAGAAGCTGATCCCAAGTTAACCATAATTACTTATAACTCCACTTTGTTTATAAACAAACATAAATTGGCATGTTGCAAAACATCAGTGGGTAAGGTCTCGCAGTGGCTGGAATTATAACACACTGATGTATAAGACTCTTGACAGTGTTTTAAATGGTTTTTAGATGCATGTCTGAGCTGTATTGCTATCAGTGGCAGCTATAAGATGAGCACAACACAATGAACAATTAACAAGCCTAAACGGCAAACAGCATGTATATACACTGACAGGTGCACAGGTTGAGACTAGGAAAACAATTTATCACTACAGTATTTTTTTTAAAGGAGCTGTTGTAGTGAGTTGATAGATTGTCAATATTTTGTAAACCTTGATGCATACTTCATCCACCTACCCTGAAAGTATTTTTGTTTTGTCCCCTTGTTCATCGATTCATAATATGCCAGAAGCTTAGAGGAAGGACAAACAAACACTATCTGTGTAGTTGCTTATGCTATAAAGGAGACAGTCTGCTTTGCTGTCATTGTATCTGTAAACTCATTTAAATGAACTTTTTTTTTCTGAATTTGATTATCATGCACACAAATTTCAGAATGTCTTGTAATGATACAAAGATGATATGACTGTATTGCACTGACATTTCTCCCTCGCTTCACTCTGCTTTTCCAGCTATTAACCATCTTTGTGAGTGCAAAACTAGCGGCATATGTAAAGTTCTACCAGAGTAACAAAGACTTCATTGATTCCCTGGGTGAGTAGCCTTGGCTTAAGATATCAAGTGCATGAATTCAACACACACACACACACACACACACACACACACACACACACACACACACACACACACACACACAGTCGGTCTGCACAACATTGAAGAACACTAGGAAGGCCAACCTGTCAAGTGAATCTTTAATTTAAATATCTGGTCCATGATGGGTCCATTTTAACAGCTTTGATGCTCTGTGAACTGATTCTTGGATTATCATGGCAGCCTACAGGCTTTTGAATCTGAAATTAAATTCTCATAATGGTATTATAAAAGTGCTAATAAAATATTTCACATTAAGGGGTATTCCCTTTTCCTAGATTAAGCAATCAAATGTTCTGCTCAATTTTTCATTTCAATTGCAACAGTTTATGTTTAGTACTAGTCTGTCATCTTAAATGTATTTTGATTTCATCCCTCTGGTAATTATGGAAACAAAATTATCCATTTGTAAGGGTGTGTTATTTATTTAGGCTTATTTGACTATTTCTTTCTTCATCTTGTTTTTGCCCACGCTGAAAGTTAGGCTAATCACCCATAATCAAAACAAAAGCAAAACATACTGCTGATGCTGGGCGGGAGGTGCTTCTTAGTGTTCGGCTGGCTCTCCCAGTGTGGAAAAAATCAAATAGCAATTTTTTATCCTGAATATTCTGATGTTTAGCAATTTTTTCCTGCGTTTTTTTTTTTTGTTAAAGCGCTTGGAAAAATCTCAGATCTTTTGAGAGGGAAAAGGAAATCCAAATGCTCAGGATTTGAATATAATGGAAGATTTTTTCCAGTGTGAAATTTGATTTCCAGGCCAGGGATTTTGCATAATACCCAAATACCTTGGCGCAATAATACCAGAATACATCTGTCCATCTGGAACACCTTTCTCTGTAATAAATGTCAACATCGTCTTATTTGCAGTTCCATTATTTGATGACAAGTTTCTTTTTTGTTTTGTTTTCTTTTTTGACAATATGTGCAGATACACACACACACTCGGCTAATTCACTGTGCTGTGTTGACACAGCACAGGAATGTGTGTGTCAGCAGTGTGTGTGTCTCTCTCTCACACCGCTGAAAGCTTAGGTGTAATTACACAAGTGTGTAGGATGGACTCTCAAAACAGACAGCATAGAGCGGTGTTTGTGTTAATGAGTAGATTCCCTGATCGCATGCTGCTGAATGGACAAGCAATTAACGCAGGGGAAACTCCCAGAGTCCCGTGTAATTGACCGTGTCTGTTGCGTGTTTAATGACCCCTGCGTGTTGCTCCCCAGGCCTGTCCCACGAGCAAAACATGGCCAAGATGCGTCTGCTGACATTCATGGGCATGGCGGTGGAATTCAAGGAGATCTCCTTCGACACCATGCAGCAGGAGCTGCAGATCGGAGCTGAAGACGTCGAGGCCTTCGTCATTGATGGTACAAGCACTTCTAATAAAATAAATCTTTGCCGTTCACCCTCCTCAAGCATGCTGTTAGTTTTCCACAACAGTATACAGTGAAGAAGAAAGGAAAGTGATTGAACAGTGACAACATACAGACACACACATCCCTCTGACTTGCCTCTGTCATCATCGTTTACTGCCATCCTGTAGCTAACATTATCTACCGTAGCTTTGGAAAAAGAATGCGCAGTGGCGAAGACAGGTTATCAGTAGGATTTTACAATCTGCAGTGATACAGAGTAGCATAGGACCAAGAATTTTAGTATTTTGTGACTGTGATTAGCTTCCTCTCTGATTTCACTCCTCAAGGTGCACTTGCTCTCTCTGAATGCTACGCCTGTCTTTCAATTCCTTCCTGTCTGCTTTTTCCCTGTAGCCGTTCGGACCAAGATGGTGTACTGCAAAATCGACCAGACACAGCGAAAAGTTGTTGTGAGGTAAGTCGCTGAGAGAAAGCGCTTTAATCAAACTGTCACTAATGCTGTAACTGTATCAAAATGGTTTGTTTTCAGTAAGTAAAGGTTTGTATCAGAGGTGCGGTGATAGCTTTTGTATTATCGGGAGGATTGGTGCCGATCCAGCTCCCAAATAGTCTACTGGGATCGGCAAATTAATCTGTCCCAATACTGATGCTCTAATGACAAGGTTTGGCGCAATAAAATAGTTTTCCAGCTGGAGGGGGAAAAAATGTCTGCAGTGTGGCGAATCTTTGAGCTCAGTGAAGCAAACTTGCAGCTGTGCCAAGCGAAGGTGTCTGGAAGTGTTGAGAGAGTCGGTTCAGTTCACCTTGTCCTAATGTGGAGGAGAGATGAAGCACCTGCATCAAACCAGCTTTAGAAGGCCAGAATGACACCAGAGCTGCCTTCAGAATTAGAGTCAAATTTGTCATTGTCACTCTTTGGGGAACAAAACGTGAAGTATTTATGTTATGTTTTTATGTGCTGTAAGCAGGACTTTATGGAAAAAACAATTCTATTTTCATTCGCCACAGATTACCTCTTAAATATCTTTATTTTCACTTTCATCCGGCAAAGTTTTTTGAGTAATACCATGTGGTGCCACATGGCAAATGTTCGTCAATGAGGTTTTGTTTTGAAAGTATGGACCAGATGTCTTTTTTTTGTTTGTTTGTTTTTATTCTGAGTGGCTTCACACTGGTAGGAAAAGGTAACTGATATGAGATTGCTGAAATGCTGTGATTTGACTGAGGATTGTTATACAATGGTCAGTGCATAACTTGATCGAAATAATATATATATATAAATGTATATAAAATATATAAATACAATTAATAGACTTGTTTCTGTAATTGTTTTATAATAGGCCAATACTAGGCTGCATGAATAACTGCTTATTAATTAGTATGTGGATCAGTTTGTATTGATAAGGCTAATCAGTCTTGCTCTGGGCTTCCATAAGAGTTTCTGTTTCTGTCTGGTCAAGGTCAAGGCTGCTGTTTGCTTTCAAACAGGAGCTTATCTGTGTTCTTGTCTGTTGTGCAGAAAAATGTGTCACCTACATAGAAACTGGAAGGAATGCTATTGCCTGTTCCTCTAAGGAAATATTTTTCTTGTAAATCACAGGAAAAAAGTGGGTTTGCTCTGTGATTTTTAGGTCCTGATATGTAGAGCAATGTGGTGTCTTTGTTGTAGTTACATTTACTATAGCACTGTATTTTATTTCCTCAAGGATGCCAGACCTCGTCCTTGGTCTGTTCTTTTGTCAATT